>NC_089806.1:7291459-7361459 GCF_029633855.1 Hoplias malabaricus
GTTTTTTATGGACAGGAAAACACAACGGATCGAGCGTCTGTGGCGTCCGTGACCCTACGACATTGATGCAGCAGATTGAAATTAGGTTGAAAAACACAGACGCATTCCTTTATTGAACTACTATATGGAGGGTTTCTGGCCCTGGTTACGGCCACTTCGACTTTCAAAAGTGCCACGATATGTTTTTCAAGTGCCTGCGTGTGTGTGATGGGAAAGAGAACAGCGTGGATGCTCCTCAGACGTGAGGAAGGTGAACCGGTGTCTCCGTCACGGCTGAACCCTGTCGCCCATGGAGAAATACGAAGAGACTTCCATTCTCCGTCCTCTGTTCTCCTGTTGAGGGCTGACTTGGCTTTGTGTGAGAGCGCCACACTGTTTTAAAGGGGAAGTCCACTATTTTTGGTAACTGAATCACTGGTTCGTTAAATGGTAAACAAAGTCATTCAAAGTGGTCTAAGGTGAAAGTCTTTAAACCAGGGACACTTCCTGTCAGGTTCCCTGTGGTGGTGATAGGAACCAGACGTCAGACGACCTTATAACCTCTGCAATGCTTACACAGTTGCCCCTGGATACCTGAGATATTTGATGAGGTGCATGATGGGAGTTCTAAGGCAAAGTAGTCCCCAAAGAATTATTATTATTATTATTTTGGACATCAGTATTGGAGTGGGATATTAATTATTAGCTCACTGTTATGTACTTGAGGAATTACCCAGTAGTCTTCAGCAGTTAAAGCAACAGTGGGTAGTATTTTTAACCTTTAAACAACAGCTTCAAAATCACTGTGATGATTCACTGACATGTAATAGGAAGAAAACAGCCTTTGCTGTTGCTACTCTGGGCTCAGCACTGCAGAAACTGCACTATGTAACTTTGGGAGGAGTGTGGTAGAACCCCAATGATGCACAAATATCAAATCTTACCTATTGTCCCTTTAATAGCAGTGATGTCAGTGCTAATGCAGCACTGTAAAGCCATGTGTAAGTTCCTTGAACACAAAGGGTGCATTGGCACTGTGGTTACCATGACTCCTGGTTCCTATCACCACCGCTGTATCACTTCGTTTCTCTACAATCAACCGTGTCACATCAGATTCCTCTGAATAACCTTGTTTACGTCTCAGATAGTAACTAAAGTTGGGATTTTGAAGATGCAGTGGTGCTCTCCTTTAACCTGTCGGTCTTTGTCCTTCACTCTCACATTCAGCCTTTTTTATTTCGACAGAAAACCAAAGTTGTTGTTGTTTTTTTAAACTGATAATCGAAGGCACGAGGCGAATCAGAGTGTGATCTAATCTATGAACTAACCACTCAGTCTGTAAATATGTGTAAGAGTGTAATGTAGAGTTTATACTGAAGTTAGAGAGCCATGCTATTGGCCTGACAATGCACTTCGGTCACTACTGTTGTTGGAGGGACAGGCTTCTCTCCACTTAAGAGAATTAATACACACCATACACTGCAAATAATGATCTGTTTATGAAACGAAATCATCTTAAATCCAGTCGATACATCGCTTATATTCTCCCAAAATGACACACGTCTCCGAAATGGTAAAGAATTTCTGACATTTTCACATGGTAGGTGCAGAAAAGTAATTGTGAGTCTGTAATGAAGCACTGAATAGCACCCCCATGTGGTGAAGTGTGCGTGTGAGTGAGTGAGTATGTGAGTGAGTTATAAAGCCAGTCCTCTCCAATGATAATGATAATGGAAACACAAGCTTGTCTAAGTTATCCAATATTTCACACACGATGAATGTGAAATTGTAAATTGTAGACTCTTACACAATTCTTCAAATTATTTCCTGAATTTTTTTGTTGTTGTTTGCTTTAAAGCAAATCTATGTAGTTTTTCTTTTCCTTAAAATTACAGTTTCAAGATCATTGTGATGACCCACTGAGCTGTAACAGGGAGAATAGAGCCTCTGTCGTTGCTACTCCAGCCTCAGCACTGCAGAAACTGCACTATGTAACTTATATTGGAGGAGACCATCGGAGACTATCAAATCTTACCTAGTGTTCCTTTAATATCCGTTAATGCAGCACTATTACATTGGTATCTGCTTAGTCCCTTGACATAGTTGACTAATCGAATAATATTTTTAATCGTAGCCTCGTACTGAGTAGTAGAACACATACCGACTGGATCTGGGATGATTTCTCTTGCTAAGGAATCGTTGTCTTCAGTGAAACCGCACGTCTCAAAGCTGTACCTCAGATTCACCGGTTAATGCCACTACTGTACCCTGTTGTTCTCTTAGCCCCAAGCCTGCTCTGTAACGTGTAACCCTTCTCTATGCAAACAGAAAAGCAGATGTGACAGATTAAATTTGATGCTTTATATTTGAATGTTCTTCCCTTTGCCCCTTCATTTCTCACTCACTCTCACACCACCACCTCACTCCAGCCTGGGAAGCTGCTCCAGGAGTTGGAGAACGATTCTCGGAGCTTGTTTTCTCAACACAAACCCAGTTCCAGAAACTTTACGGCCGAGCAAATAACGCACTCTAATGTGGCTTTTTTAAAATAACGCGGAAGAAGGGGGAACAAACAAATGCAATAATGGGATCCACTTTGGAACGTAATGGAGCTGTAAATCAGTCCCAAAACGCGCTGCCCTTCCCACGTCTTCTCTGACCACATTGGATCCAGCTCCTTCATTACTGCAGGGAGGCCAGAGCACATTAAATACTACTACGCTGGAATGCACTTGATGGGGTTTTACTTAAAGGAGGAGTCCAACAAATCTTCCAAATACCTGAGTAAATAAACTGCGACTGTTTACAGGGTCGTTCGGGGTGGTTCGATGTGAAGTGGCTGACTCGGGGCTGTTCAGAGTGGTGGCGATAGGAACCAGACGTCTAAGGAGTTTAATACCTCTCGCAGTCACTTCAAAGGCATCTATTAAACCAAACTGTTTATGAGGTTCACAAACATCTGAGACATTTCAGAGAGATCTAAATTTCTAAACTCATGGTGGAGGGATACATGTATCCCTTTCTGCGTTGTGAGGCAGAATAGTCCCTGTGCTTTGGTAGTAAACAGAATGGCTGTGGACTTCTAAAGCACTGAGCAATAGAAGGGACTTCTCTGAAGCCCATTGTCTCCGGTCTCATTTGAAATAAATGTAATTCTAAAACATACTCATTCTTCTTAAGCCTCCTGAGACATCGACGAGCAACGGATGAGCAACAAAATGTGCTCTGGGCTTCAGAGAGTCAGGCTACCTGTGAATGAGAAAGGAGACAACGCAGTTGTCTGTGGATCTAAAGAGAGAAAGCTAGGCCTCAGGGCCGGACACATGCAGCTGTTTAGCAGAGCATCGGCCTCAAAGGCCAGAGCTTTCAAAGCATAAAAGCGCCAGCTTTCACTCGTCCCTAAGACTCGGCTACGTGCCTCCCTAATCCACTGCCTTTATGCTGCGGCCTGTCGCACAGTTTTACACAAGTAAATCACTGTCACGCCATTAAATTCCTTCCTTAAATTCCGATAAAGGAAAAGTATCAGCATTTCCAAGTGAATGGGGATTAGGGCAAACAGTGGTGGCTGCCCACCGGCGTTCATGGGAACGACAGAGGGCCATAAATCCTCAGTTATCTGCCTCAGAGCGGCTGCTTCTCAGGCCCCAGCCTTTGAAGTGCTCCTCCATATATCAAAGACACACATGATCTGCCCCTAACGTCCCCCAGCCTGAGCCCACCGCCGTGAAAAACGTCCACGGGGCCTTTTCTCTGAGCTAAGTGCAGTTAAATGAGCGACAAGAAAGAAAACATCGGTCCAGTGAAAGATTCTGAAAAAGTCACGTTCGCTTTCTTCAACAACAAGCTTAAATTAATGACAGTCATTTGAGAAGTAACAGTGGCTCTTTTGTGCTCTGTTGCTTTCCATTTGCTCATTTGTAACGTATTAAAATTAACGTAAAAAAAAACATAACATATTAAATGTGCCATAACATTTTTTACTGTGATGCCCTGTGGTGGACTGGCACTCTGTCCGAGTGTGAAAAGGATGAAGAGGTTACAGAAAATACATGAATGAATGAATGAATAAATGAATGAATGAATGAATTGACAAACAAATGAAAGAATAATTTCTGTAGTTCTAAATAATTTCTGTAGTTCAGCAAATAAACAGCTATTGTGCCTTAAAATATGCAGAAGTGTGTTCAGTTTTACCCCGTATTTTACCCTAAATCAATTAGACATGTTTAGAGCCACCCCAGTAAACAATTAGTTGATTCAACGTTGAAATAACGTAATAACTGCCGTCTAACCAACGTTCTCTTAAGGTTGAAAATGAAACTTGAAAAGACGTCCAAACACAGACATTAGACGTATTTTGGACGTCCATTGACGTTTAAAATATGTCCTTGACGGACAGACTACTTTTAGACCTATTTTGAACGTCCAGGGACGGTCCTTGTTTACTGGGACAGAGACTTTCACACGATAATTATCCCTCAAATAAATCACTGGAACACCCGAATAACACTGTTCTATAGGAACACGCTACAGAATTAATCTACAGAAATACATCAGTTGTTTGAGACACTAGTAAATACTACACAAACTTATTAAGTCCCTTAAGAGAATAATGACCCTCATGTTTGAGTTTTAAGACTCAGGTGTTAACTATATGTAGTTACATTTACATGGCTTCCATTAGATTATAAAGTTATTTCCTTCTCCTGTACTATCTATCTATCTATCTATCTATATTCTGTATTTGTAATAGTAATAATAATCTTCTTCTTTGAAAACACGACAATCGCCACTGAAAAAAACACGTCCAACGTCTCCTCCTAGTGGTGAAATACAGCTCATGCAGCTCACTGTGCAGAAGTCTTAGACACCTGAGATTATGATATATATTTAAACTAATGCTTCTCAGTGAGTGTGGGGCTTGTATAAAGTTATATATAATCACAGTAAATACAAACAAATATTAATAATATAAAACTAAAACAAATAAGAAATATAAGATAATGTTTTTCTATAAAGTAGTGGGTGAGAGTGAGTTTGAAGAACAATGTTTTGTTCAGATTCTCCTTGATTTGGATAAACTTGTTTACACATTATTTAAAATCATTATTGATTCACCACTAAAACTAGGCACTGGATGATCACCTCAAATAATACAGACTCCACGAGGAGAGACTTGGACAAAGTTAAACACATTCACACACAGAGGATCACACTGGAGGAATGTGATTGGGTTTATTCTAATGTTGGGTGTGGTTTGTTTGTTTGTTTGTTTTTAGCAAATAAACATTTACTGTTTAGATAAATAGCTTTTTAACTCTAATAATCTCTGGGGCCTAAAACTTTTGCACAGTACTGTATATTTATATATAATCTTTACAGGAAAAGTACAAGGAAATAGTTGCTTTCCTCATTTTATAACTAGGAAAGACTGACACGTTACACACTGATTATCTCTTAAATAATTTCTCATATGTGACTCTCTAATTAATTATAACGGGCCCATATATGGAAAAACTATTATTTTTCATAATTGGATCGTGTGTGTGTGTGTGTGGGTCTGTGTATTCACAACTGAGTAATCTGTAGGAATTATGAGTGGCAACAACTTATGCGTGGGAGTATTTAATGTGCAAGAAAAACGTAATTAAATTCATGAGAATGATCCAAAATGCGTAGGACCTAATTAGTAATGCGTATACTGTTCTCACTCTTTTTGTAATGCGTGGCTATGACATATTTAATTAGAGGGAGTGGGTTATTTAATCATATATAATTGTTAAGGGTGGCACGGTGACGCAGCAGGTGGTGTCGCAGTCACACAGCTCCAGGAACCTGGAGGTTGTGGGTTCGATTCCCGCTCCAGGTGACTGTCTGTGAGGAGTGTGGTGTGTTCTCCCTGTGTCTGCGTGGGTTTCCTCCGGGTGACTGTCTGTGAGGAGTGTGGTGTGTTCTCCCTGTGTCTGCGTGGGTTTCCTCCGGGTGACTGTCTGTGAGGAGTGTGGTGTGTTCTCCCTGTGTCTGCGTGGGTTTCCTCCGGGTGACTGTCTGTGAGTGGTGTGGTGTGTTCTCCCTGTGTCTGCGTGGGTTTCCTCCAGGTGCTCCAGTTTCCTCCCACGGTTCAAAAACACACGTTGGTAGGTGGATTGGCAACTCAAAAGTGAGTGAATGTGTGAGTGTGTGTTGCCCTGTGAAGGACTGGCGCCCCCTCCAGGGTGTATTCCCGCCTTGTGCCCAATGATTCCAGGTAGGTTCTGGACCCACCGTGACCCTAAACTGGATAAGGGTTACAGATAATGAATGAATGAATAATTGTTGTGAAGCCTTTTGTAAATCCGCATTGTTTTAATTTATGAGTGGACGTCACCAGCAAGGCCCCGTCATAATGCACTGTTTGGGTTTAGATGTCGTTTTTCAGTAACCAAGCGCCCTAAATAATGCACTACGTAGGCAGCAGGAAGCTAATTGAGATACCGCCGTAGCACTGGCGCGACTATCAAACCTGCTCGGCCAATGAGAGAACTCGATGTTGGCACCTCCGTAGCAAATCCTCCAATAGGCACTAACGACAGTGTAAACACGGAAAGTGACCCGCAGCTGTAGAGAGAGTTTATCTGTTATATGTTCTTTAATATGAATGAAATACTTATTTAAGCGTGTATTTAGAGAAAATGGCATCCTCACTAACGGTGAAGATGTGTTACTAAGCGCTCTGTTGTTTACTTTGAGTCGGAAAGTCTGAAGATAGAGAGAGAGGAGGGTAAAGTCTCATGTTAGGAGCAGAGAAAGCTCAGCTCATGTCTGACAGAGAGAGGAGTCAGACATTCCTAAGTTTGTGTGGGTTTTAAAGGTGTTATTATGAAGTGTTTCAGGTTTCCAGCTCGTCATGGTTATGCTGTTGAAGTGTCTCCTTTTTTCCCCAACACACTCGCCTGTGCCACAGCTCAGTACTATGGCATAGCAGGTAAACACACACACACACTCACAACTTGCTGACTCTGTTTAGCCTCAGACCTCAACTATACACAGAAATCAGTTCAGAATTATACACCCATCAGCCATAACATTATGACCGCCTGCTTGTTTCTGCACTCACTGTCCATTCTCTCAGCTCCATTGGACACTTTGTAGTTGTAAAGTTACAGACTGTAGTCCACCTGTTGATTTGTAGACTTCTTTGCCCTCTTTCATCATGTTCTTCAATTGTCAGGACCCCCACAGAACAGGTGCGAGTGGATCAGACACAGCAGTGCTGCTGGAGTTTTTAAACCCCTCAGAACAGTCCACCGACCAAAAACATCCAGCCGACAGCGTCCTGTGTCACTGATGAAGGACTAGAGGACGAGCGACACACACTGTGCAGCGACAGATGAGCTACTGTCTCTGACTCTACATCTACAAGGTGGACCAACGAGGGAGGAGTGTCTCACAGAGTGGACACAGGGTTTAAAAACTCCAGCAGCACTGCTGTGTCTGATCCACTCTACACCAGCACAACACACACTAACACACCACCACCACGTCACTTTGTCATTCCAGTGTGAAGTAAGCATCCAGCATCAGTACCTGACCTCACTGATGGTTATGTGGCTGTCTGCCATCAGATCCTCACAGCACATTTACTCAACCATTTAGTCTAAAGCCTTCCTTGAAGAGCAAACCCCGTTATTGCAGCAGAGGGGACAAACTGCCTATTAGTACTCTTCATTTGAGTAGAAATATTGGATAGAGGGATGTCTACAGACTGTGGCCATATGATGCGTATTAACAGTTCTCCATCCTGGATTCTCCCAGCTTCAGACATTGCCTTGACGCATGTAGTATAATAAATAAAAGACTTTCAACCTCCTAAATGAAACGAAAGAGTTCTCCTTGTTAGTTTTTAGTGTGCTGTTGCTGTTGTGACATATGTGTTGTTTTTGTGAATATCGCTGTGTGTTTCAGGATGTGGAACAGTGTTTGTGCTGGAGCAGAGGGAATCTGACGTTCTGCTGTTAAGAAGGTACGATCTACTTATGTTTAAGAAGCTTAAAGTCTGAAGAAATAACTGAGCTGATATTAATATTAGCTGATACCAATCTGATATTAGAACTTGACATATTTAATTGGGGGCGGCACGGTGGCGTAGCAGGTAGGTGTCGCAGTCACACAGCTCCAGAGACCTGGAGGTTTTGGGTTCGATTCCCGCTCCGGGTGACTGTCTGTGAGGAGTGTGGTGTGTTCTCTCTGTGTCTGCGTGGGTTTCCTCCGGATGACTGTCTGTGAGGAGTGTGGTGTGTTCTCCCTGTGTCTGCGTGGGTTTCCTCCGGGTGACTGTCTGTGAGGAGTGTGGTGTGTTCTCCCTGTGTCTGCGTGGGTTTCCTCCGGGTGACTGTCTGTGAGGAGTGTGGTGTGTTCTCCCTGTGTCTGCGTGGGTTTCCTCCGGGTGACTGTCTGTGAGGAGTGTGGTGTGTTCTCCCTGCGTCTGCGTGGGTTTCCTCCAGGTGACTGTCTGTGAGGAGTGTGGTGTGTTCTCCCTGTGTCTGCGTGGGTTTCCTCCGGGTGAATGTCTGTGAGGAGTGTGGTGTGTTCTTCCTGCGTCTGCGTGGGTTTCCTCCAGGTGACTGTCTGTGAGGAGTGTGGTGTGTTCTCTCTGTGTCTGCGTGGGTTTCCTCCGGGTGACTGTCTGTGAGGAGTGTGGTGTGTTCTCCCTGTGTCTGCGTGGGTTTCCTCCGGGTGAATGTCTGTGAGGAGTGTGGTGTGTTCTTCCTGTGTCTGCAGGTGCTCTGGTTTCCTCCCACAGTCCAAAAACACACGTTGGTAGGTGGATTGGCGACTCGAAAGTGTCCGTAGGTGTGAGTGTGTGACTGTGTCAGTGTGTGTGTGTTGCCCTTTGAAGGACTGGTGCCTCCTCCAGGGTGTGTTCCCGCCTTGCGCCCAATGATTCCAGGTAGGCTCTGGACCCACCCCAACCCTGAACTGGATAAGGGTTACAGATAATGAATGAATATTTGACTGGCTGAGCCATGTCATGACTGCACACATCAACACAATTCTGTATTAATGCTGTAAATTTTGCGACTGATATCGCGACTGATTGCTACTGATAGGCAAAAGAATTGTTTATTTCAATAATTAACACATTTCTAACCTAATTATTGTTGGAAACAAATGCTCATTAGATTCTGGTCTGGAGTTTGTTGGTGTCTGAAAGTGTAAAGATTGAGTGTGAGATCTGCAGATTTGAACATGACTAATTGTTTGTTTGTAATGTGCAGCTTTGACTGGAACGACGGGCTGTTTGACGTAACGTGGAGTGAGAGCAACGAGCATGTGCTGGTGACAGGAGGAGGGGATGGTTCGCTGCAGATTTGGGACACAGCCAACCCACAGGGTCCCCTACAGGTCCTGAAAGAGCACACTCAGGAGGTGAACCTTCATAAGAACTGAGTCCTGTGTAATAGAGAAAGCACACCATTATTTCCATGCACCTGCAACTTCAGCTAAATCTTTAGGGTCTGTATATCTCTCTGCTATTGGATTTAACACTGGTGACCCCTACAGTACACATCACCATTTACTGTATGTAAAGGTTGGTATGTATTCTCTTGCTGTGTGTCGAGATACACACTGGTTTCTCTAAATCTTTAAAGCACTCACTGGCCCTACATCACAACAATGATAAATGAAAGTAATACAAACACCTGACTCACTCCAGTGATTGGATGACCCTTTGGGGACCAAGAGCTTATACTGAACTAGGAAAATTTGATTTCAGATACAGGTGAGTGGGAATTTACTACTGGAAACACTAAAGCCCCACTCGCTGGTGTCACACCAACATTTTAAACGGTCTAACCAGCTCCTCTCAGACTCTGACTGTTTTTAGTTATACCTTAACTATTGTTTTCCATCCATCCATTATCTGTAACCGCTTATCCAATTTAGGGTCGCGGGGGGTCCAGAGCCTACCTGGAATCATTGGGCGCAAGGCGGGAACACACCCTGGAGGGGGCGCCAGTCCTTCACAGGGCAACACACACACACACACACATTCACTCACACACACACACCTACGGACACCTTTGAGTCTCCAATCCACCTACCAGCGTGTGTTTTTGGACTGTGGGAGGAACCTGGAGCACCCGGAGGAAACCCACGCAGACACAGGGAGAACACACCACACTCGTCACAGACAGTCACCCGGAGGAAACCCACGCAGACACAGGGAGAACACACCACACTCCTCACAGACAGTCACCCGGAGGAAACCCACACAGACACAAAGCGAACACACCACACTCCTCACCGACAGTCACCCGGAGCAGGAATCGAAACCACAACCTCCAGGTCCCTGGAGCTGTGTGACTGCGACACTACCTGCTGCACCACCGTGACGCCCTCATTTATTCACATATTATTTATATTTTTTGCCGTTTGGTGTTTCTTACTATTTGTGGTATGCTTTGTTTAAATTAGACTTTTACTCTTGGATTTAAATATAATTATTTGCATTTAATTCTCATTTTTAGTTGTGTGTCTTACTTGTTTTATAATGAAATATATAAATGGTTTCTGTTCATTTCTCAGTCCATATTTTATGTCCTGGCTCAGTTAAGTTGTGAATGAGGGGCAGTCTCAGTGTAATCAGAGTGTAAAAAAATTGATTAACAGAATTTAAAAAAGGCAGTTACATTTTAAAGTGTTTAAATTGGAAAATGGACAGACAAATGGTACAAAAGTCCAACATCAAGGAGTTTCTTTCTTCTCGTGTTGGAGGTATGAGGTTTTGGCTTTTGATGGTTATCAGTGGAGTCTCTCTCTCTCTCTCTCTCTTTCTCTCTATGTACTGTAACATGTAGTAATTCATTATGGTGTGGACTCTTGTGCTCAGGTCTATTCAGTGGATTGGAGCCAAACACGGGGCGAGAACCTGGTGGTGTCTGGGTCCTGGGATCATACCGCCAGAGTGGTAAGAAACAAACTAAAAATGTATATTCGGAGACAAGACTATTTTTCTACACTGTGTGGTCAGAAGTTTGTAGACACCTGCTCATTAGGGATGGACGGTATCCACTTTATACATATCGTCAAACGTTTGACTGCTTGTGACAGTCAAACGAGACCGTTGCTACCCCATTCAGTGCTTTTGAGATGTTCACAATGAGATTACGTTTGTCCTGTGTTGGTATCCGTACTCTACATGTGAGGATTAAAATGGCGGTAGATTTTCCCCTCAGAGAAAAGGAAGCTAACCGCTAAGCTAACTTTTACACTGAGGGAAATATCTGTCACAGTTTTGCACACAAAGAATTACAACACTGTTAGAGATACTTAAATATTGTTTAGATGTGTGATTTATTGCAAGACTGATGTTTAAATGCCCTACTAAGGAATGAACTTACGTTTTATCGTTTTACCCAATGCGATTGGCGAAGAGAGAGAGCGGAACCGCACCATATACGGCAGTGGCCGGAAATAGGGGATGGTCGGAGTTAGGGGAAAGACTTAAAAACCCGTTTCTGAGAGAGTCAATTTCAGCAACTGGTGCTGAAGTAACAGAAAGGTTCGACAAATAAGTGAAATAAGACGGTGTACACTGTTTAAAAGCACAGCTGGCGCTAACACCACAGCAGATTTTTCAACGAACTGAGGCTCTACACACATATTTAGAGGATGAAGCCAAATACCTGTGAGCACAAAGTCGAGTTAAGGATTTTCTAAGAATTTTATCAGTTTACAGCTTTCTTCCTCTCTACTTTTAACCCAAACTCAGCGCTAAACTCACACTGCGGTGGGCTACTGGGCTTTTGTTTTCAGACCGTGACATCAGCAGTCATTGAGCTCCCACAGCGCCCCCTCCCTGTGGCTCTCTTTAAAGCACATGAACATTTTAGCCGACTTTTAAAGACACAACAGAAATTTGACACACCACAGCCAGTGCACTTTTCAGAAAGAAAAACATGGCTGTGAGGATTTGTGTGCATTCAGCCACAAGAGTATCAGGTCTGATTCTGATGTTGGATTCTGGGCACTAAGGTTATTGAATGGCGCTCCATCACTCCAGAGAACAGTTTCACTGCTCCGTCGTCCACAGCTGGAGAGGGGTTAAAGGAATGGGGTTGTACCACTTTAGCTTTGTGAACGGTGACCTTAGACTCGTGTGCGGTTGAACTGTATTGAAGCTGTGTGGAGTAAAGCTTGTTTTTCCCACAGTGGGATCCAGAGAGCGCTCAGTGCGTGTGTACGCTGCAGGGCCATGAGGGCGTCCTCTACAGCAGCATCTGGGCTCCACACACACCGTCCTGCTTCGCCTCTGCTTCAGGTAAGAGCAGTGGGAGTTATGTAATGCAGGGGCTCGGAGCGTTTTCCACCTCAGCACCGCTCTGTTTATAACAGGAACATGTGAAAGCTTTGGCTACGGTTTTAATTTCTTAACTGTACACAAGAACTTAAACACGGCTGTTTGTGTGTCGAATAAAGCTATTGGATATTGACCAGACCAGTTTCTATAGTTTTCAGCCCACATCAGCACACTTTTTTGTGAATTTATTTGGCCTTTTTTGACACTCTCTTTAATTTAACAACATTACTGCAGTTCTGTAATTCACCAAAAGGGGGCAGTGATGATGCACCACTACCTTGCTATCGTTTATTTTTAGAATGAACCTAAAACAAGAGTCTTGGACTACTTTTTGTTGGGCTACTTTTTTGTGTCTGGTGCCAGTATCACAGACAGCTTCCAGCAGGGCTCCTACAATAGTGGTATTGTGTTTTTGTGTGTGAGAGAATTACTTAGATCTTTCAAAAACCCTTTCATTCTTATCCACGTGCTTCTGCATTTTCTGCTTAAAGTGAATAAATCTTTTCAGGCAGCAGAGTTTTAGTCCTGTACGTTCACTGCGTGTCCGATTTCCTTTGTTTTTAGGGGGTGTGATATTTGAAAGTACACTGTCCATAAAACAACAATTCTTTTAAATATATTTTTAAACATGGCAGTGTCTTTCTGTTTGGTGTTCTGCAGTGTGCTGCCAAGCTCTGTCATCAAACCCAGAGTTAGTCAGCTTCCAGCTGCTCCACTCAGATTTTATCAGCTCGCACACTCAGAGCCTGCAGCTCTTTTAACTCTGCTGCTGCTTAACAACACTGCAGCTCTCCGAAAACAACAGCAGATCTACCTGAGCCCACACGCAGCCACAGTCAGCACCAAAGCTGTAGAGAAACATCCCAGCGGCAGCTGATCTTAAGAAGAGTCAGGGTTTAGTACTGACCTGTGCCAGAACTGCTTTAGTCATGTTTCGATATCAGAAACACTACGTTTGCCCTGTTGTTTTATCTCAGCTCTCTGTTTTCAAATCTCATTGCTCATTAGCAGCTCAACACAGAGTCACCACAGTGCAACACTGTCCTAGTTAGGCTCACTGCTTTAGTTGGTTATGATTTTGATCAGTACATGTTGTCACTCACACACACATCGGTGGCCACTTTCACACACTCACCCAGTCACACACACACACACACACACACACTGGTGGAAACTTTCACACAATCACTCAGTCACTCACACACACACACACACACACACACACACACACACACACATTGGTGTACACTTTCACACACTCACCCAGTCACACACACACACACACTGGTGGACACTTTCACACAATCACTCAGTCACTCACACACACACACACACACACACACACACACACACACACACACATTGGTGTACACTTTCACACAATCACCCAGTCATTCACACACTCATACACACAAACACACACACACACACACACACACACACACACATGGGTGGGCACTTTCACACACTCACCCAGTCACTCTCACACACACACACACACACATTGGTGAACACTTTCACACACACACACACACACACACACATCGGTGGGCACTTTCACACACTCATCCAGTCGCTCACACACACACACACACACACACACATTGGTGTAAACTTTCACACACTCACCCAGTCACTCACACACTCATTCACACCTGTGGATAATCCCACAGTCATTTACCCATATTAAAATATGTTTATTAAAACACTGTTGTAAGAAACATTATTAATGCTAATCGAGTCTGCTAATCGTTTTCAGTTCACAGAGGAGGTACATTTTCATCGATTAATCATAGCGGCTCGAGTGTGGTTCTCTGGAGTGGGGCTTTGGTCCCCTGCGTACGCCGCTGATAACGTGCTGTGAACGTGACGAGTAATTATGCAATTATTGGTTGCCTTGTGTTTCTGCAACACTGAAAGTGCACAGTCAGAGCCTCGGGGGCCAGTGCCGTGACGTTAATAGCTGACACAAATGCACGTACACGCACAGGGACACACTCTCTCACACTCGTATACGAGCACGCTGTTCTGACTGGGCCGAGACTTCCTGAGGCAGATCAGCCAGAATAACGCAGGCGTTCTGATGGCGAGCCCTGTCTTTTGCTATTAAATAATGACAGCAGAGTGTAAGCCTGTGTGTAATGAGAAGTGTCTGGAGATCGATACACTGAAGCAGCCCTGAACTTGGTCATGGGGAAAAATAATTTGTGAAATGCTGCCTCAGCAGGGGGGCAGAGGTCATGTGTACGCGGTGTCGTTCATCACTGAAACAGTCTATGAGCAGAGGAACCACACTCGGGGGGCGCATCATATAACGCACTGCATTTCTGATCAATATTCATTTAAAAAGTGTAGTCCTAGGGTAGATATTTACTAAGCAAAGTGATTGCTCATAATGCAAAAGAATGGGATGAGTTTTAATTTTGCGTTCTGCTGAAAAAAAGCATCTTCTGCTTATTCAGAGAGAAATTATTCAGGGCTTGTATTGATCCATACGTCCCGTCAGAGCAAAGCGTGCAGCATTTTTTCATGGGTTAACAAACCTTCCAAGCCTTACACCCACAACGTTATATTTAATCAGGTGTGCCTCTGTGTAACTGGTTTCTTTATAACGCATGTAGAATTAAAGGGGACGTGTTGTCCTCGTGAAACGTCTCTGGACCTGCTTTGGTCAAAACACCACAAGGATTAAACCCTCTCCCCCTGTCTAAACATCTCTGTTCATACCTAACACTTTCAGCACCTGTTCCTTTAAATGATAATGAGCCTCTTGTTGTTCACCCCGACCCCGAGCGCACAGCAGTGAGGAGCGAGGAGCAGAAGCTTTTTAGCCGTTTAACCGTGCTCTTATTTCTCTGTTTTTACTCAGTGCTCTTATTTCTCTGTTTTTACTCAGTGCTCTTATTTCTCTGTTTTTACTCAGTGCTCTTATTTCTCCGTTTTTACTCAGTGCTCTTATTTCTCCGTTTTTACTCAGTGCTCTTATTTCTCCGTTTTTACTCAGTGCTCTTATTTCTCTGTTTTTACTCAGTGCTCTTATTTCTCTGTTTTTACTCAGTGCTCTTATTTCTCTGTTTTTACTCAGTGCTCTTATTTCTCTGTTTTTACTCAGTGCTCTTATTTCTCTGTTTTTACTCAGTGCTCTTATTTCTCTGTTTTTACTCAGTGCTCTTATTTCTCTGTTTTTACTCAGTGCTCTTATTTCTCCGTTTTTACTCAGTGCTCTTATTTCTCCGTTTTTACTCAGTGCTCTTATTTCTCCGTTTTTACTCAGTGCTCTTATTTCTCCGTTTTTACTCAGTGCTCTTATTTCTCCGTTTTTACTCAGTGCTCTTATTTCTCCGTTTTTACTCAGTGCTCTTATTTCTGTTTTTACTCAGTGCTCTTATTTCTCTGTTTTTACTCAGTGCTCTTATTTCTCCGTTTTTACTCAGTGCTCTTATTTCTCCGTTTTTACTCAGTGCTGTTATTTCTCCGTTTTTACTCAGTGCTCTTATTTCTCTGTTTTTACTCAGTGCTCTTATTTCTCCGTTTTTACTCAGTGCTCTTATTTCTCCGTTTTTACTCAGTGCTCTTATTCTCCGTTTTTACTCAGTGCTCTTATTTCTCCGTTTTTACTCAGTGCTCTTATTTCTCCGTTTTTACTCAGTGCTCTTATTTCTCCGTTTTTACTCAGTGCTCTTATTTCTCTGTTTTTACTCAGTGCTGTTATTTCTCCGTTTTTACTCAGTGCTCTTATTTCTCCGTTTTTACTCAGTGCTCTTATTTCTCCGTTTTTACTCAGTGCTCTTATTCTTCCGTTTTTACTCAGTGCTCTTATTTCTCCGTTTTTACTCAGTGCTCTTATTTCTCCGTTTTTACTCAGTGCTCTTATTTCTCCGTTTTACTCAGTGCTCTTATTTCTCCGTTTTTACTCAGTGCTCTTATTTCTCCGTTTTTACTCAGTGCTCTTATTTCTCTGTTTTTACTCAGTGCTGTTATTTCTCCGTTTTTACTCAGTGCTCTTATTTCTCCGTTTTTACTCAGTGCTCTTATTTCTCTGTTTTTACTCAGTGCTCTTATTTCTCTGTTTTTACTCAGTGCTCTTATTTCTCCGTTTTTACTCAGTGCTCTTATTTCTCCGTTTTTACTCAGTGCTGTTATTTCTCCGTTTTTACTCAGTGCTCTTATTTCTCTGTTTTTACTCAGTGCTCTTATTTCTCCGTTTTTACTCAGTGCTCTTATTTCTCCGTTTTTACTCAGTGCTCTTATTTCTCTGTTTTTACTCAGTGCTGTTATTTCTCCGTTTTTACTCAGTGCTCTTATTTCTCCGTTTTTACTCAGTGCTCTTATTTCTCCGTTTTTACTCAGTGCTCTTATTTCTCCGTTTTTACTCAGTGCTCTTATTTCTCCGTTTTTACTCAGTGCTCTTATTTCTCCGTTTTTACTCAGTGCTCTTATTTCTCCGTTTTTACTCAGTGCTCTTGTTTCTCCGTTTTTACTCAGTGCTCTTGTTTCTCCGTTTTTACTCAGTGCTCTTGTTTCTCCGTTTTTACTCAGTGCTCTTGTTTCTCCGTTTTTACTCAGTGCTCTTGTTTCTCCGTTTTTACTCAGTGCTGTTATTTCTCCGTTTTTACTCAGTGCTCTTATTTCTCCGTTTTTACTCAGTGCTCTTATTTCTCCGTTTTTACTCAGTGCTCTTATTTCTCCGTTTTTACTCAGTGCTCTTATTTCTCCGTTTTTACTCAGTGCTCTTGTTTCTCCGTTTTTACTCAGTGCTCTTATTTCTCCGTTTTTACTCAGTGCTCTTATTTCTCCGTTTTTACTCAGTGCTCTTATTTCTCCGTTTTTACTCAGTGCTCTTATTTCTCCGTTTTTACTCAGTGCTCTTATTTCTCTGTTTTTACTCAGTGCTGTTATTTCTCCGTTTTTACTCAGTGCTCTTATTTCTCCGTTTTTTACTCAGTGCTCTTATTTCTCCGTTTTTACTCAGTGCTCTTATTTCTCCGTTTTTACTCAGTGCTCTTATTTCTCTGTTTTTACTCAGTGCTGTTATTTCTCCGTTTTTACTCAGTGCTCTTATTCTCCGTTTTTACTCAGTGCTCTTATTTCTCTGTTTTTACTCAGTGCTCTTATTTCTCTGTTTTACTCAGTGCTCTTATTTCTCCGTTTTTACTCAGTGCTCTTATTTCTCTGTTTTTACTCAGTGCTGTTATTTCTCCGTTTTTACTCAGTGCTCTTATTTCTCTGTTTTTACTCAGTGCTCTTATTTCTCTGTTTTTACTCAGTGCTCTTATTTCTCCGTTTTTACTCAGTGCTCTTATTTCTCCGTTTTTACTCAGTGCTCTTATTTCTCCGTTTTTACTCAGTGCTCTTATTTCTCCGTTTTTACTCAGTGCTCTTATTTCTCCGTTTTTACTCAGTGCTCTTATTTCTCCGTTTTTACTCAGTGCTCTTATTTCTCTGTTTTTACTCAGTGCTCTTATTTCTCTGTTTTTACTCAGTGCTCTTATTTCTCTGTTTTTACTCAGTGCTCTTATTTCTCTGTTTTTACTCAGTGCTCTTATTTCTCTGTTTTTACTCAGTGCTCTTATTTCTCCGTTTTTACTCAGTGCTCTCCTATTTCTCCGTTTTTTACTCAGTGCTCTTATTTCTCCGTTTTTACTCAGTGCTCTTATTTCTCTGTTTTTACTCAGTGCTCTTATTTCTCTGTTTTTACTCAGTGCTCTTATTTCTCTGTTTTTACTCAGTGCTCTTATTTCTCTGTTTTTACTCAGTGCTCTTATTTCTCTGTTTTTACTCAGTGCTCTTATTTCTCCGTTTTTACTCAGTGCTCTTATTTCTCCGTTTTTACTCAGTGCTCTTATTTCTCCGTTTTTACTCAGTGCTCTTATTTCTCCGTTTTTTACTCAGTGCTCTTATTTCTCCGTTTTTACTCAGTGCTCTTATTTCTCCGTTTTTACTCAGTGCTCTTATTTCTCCGTTTTTACTCAGTGCTCTTATTTCTCCGTTTTACTCAGTGCTCTTATTTCTCCGTTTTTACTCAGTGCTCTTATTTCTCTGTTTTTACTCAGTGCTCTTATTTCTCTGTTTTTACTCAGTGCTGTTATTTCTCCGTTTTTACTCAGTGCTCTTATTTCTCCGTTTTTACTCAGTGCTCTTATTTCTCCGTTTTTACTCAGTGCTCTTATTTCTCCGTTTTTACTCAGTGCTCTTATTTCTCCGTTTTTACTCAGTGCTCTTATTTCTCCGTTTTTACTCAGTGCTGTTATTTCTCCGTTTTTACTCAGTGCTCTTATTTCTCCGTTTTTACTCAGTGCTCTTATTTCTCCGTTTTTACTCAGTGCTCTTATTCTTCCGTTTTTACTCAGTGCTCTTATTTCTCCGTTTTACTCAGTGCTCTTATTTCTCCGTTTTTACTCAGTGCTCTTATTTCTCCGTTTTTACTCAGTGCTCTTATTTCTCCGTTTTTACTCAGTGCTCTTATTTCTCCGTTTTTACTCAGTGCTCTTATTTCTCCGTTTTTACTCAGTGCTCTTATTTCTCTGTTTTTACTCAGTGCTGTTATTTCTCCGTTTTTACTCAGTGCTCTTATTTCTCCGTTTTTACTCAGTGCTCTTATTTCTCCGTTTTTACTCAGTGCTCTTATTTCTCTGTTTTTACTCAGTGCTCTTATTTCTCTGTTTTTACTCAGTGCTCTTATTTCTCTGTTTTTACTCAGTGCTCTTATTTCTCTGTTTTTACTCAGTGCTCTTATTTCTCTGTTTTACTCAGTGCTCTTATTTCTCTGTTTTTACTCAGTGCTCTTATTTCTCCGTTTTTACTCAGTGCTCTTATTTCTCCGTTTTTACTCAGTGCTCTTATTTCTCCGTTTTTACTCAGTGCTCTTATTTCTCCGTTTTACTCAGTGCTCTTATTTCTCCGTTTTTACTCAGTGCTCTTATTTCTCCGTTTTTACTCAGTGCTCTTATTTCTCTGTTTTTACTCAGTGCTCTTATTTCTCGTTTTTACTCAGTGCTCTTATTTCTCCGTTTTACTCAGTGCTCTTATTTCTCCGTTTTTACTCAGTGCTCTTATTTCTCCGTTTTTACTCAGTGCTGTTATTTCTCCGTTTTTACTCAGTGCTGTTATTTCTCTGTTTTTACTCAGTGCTCTTATTTCTCCGTTTTTACTCAGTGCTCTTATTTCTCCGTTTTTACTCAGTGCTCTTATTTCTCCGTTTTTACTCAGTGCTCTTATTTCTCTGTTTTTACTCAGTGCTCTTATTTCTCTGTTTTTACTCAGTGCTGTTATTTCTCCGTTTTTACTCAGTGCTCTTATTTCTCCGTTTTTACTCAGTGCTCTTATTTCTCCGTTTTACTCAGTGCTCTTATTTCTCCGTTTTTACTCAGTGCTCTTATTTCTCCGTTTTACTCAGTGCTCTTATTTCTCCGTTTTACTCAGTGCTGTTATTTCTCCGTTTTTACTCAGTGCTCTTATTTCTCTGTTTTTACTCAGTGCTCTTATTTCTCCGTTTTTACTCAGTGCTCTTATTCTTCCGTTTTACTCAGTGCTCTTATTTCTCCGTTTTTACTCAGTGCTCTTATTTCTCCGTTTTTACTCAGTGCTCTTATTTCTCCGTTTTTACTCAGTGCTCTTATTTCTCCGTTTTTACTCAGTGCTCTTATTTCTCCGTTTTTACTCAGTGCTCTTATTTCTCCGTTTTTACTCAGTGCTCTTATTTCTCCGTTTTTACTCAGTGCTCTTATTTCTCTGTTTTTACTCAGTGCTGTTATTTCTCCGTTTTTACTCAGTGCTCTTATTTCTCCGTTTTTACTCAGTGCTCTTATTTCTCCGTTTTTACTCAGTGCTCTTATTTCTCTGTTTTTACTCAGTGCTCTTATTTCTCCGTTTTTACTCAGTGCTCTTATTTCTCTGTTTTTACTCAGTGCTGTTATTTCTCCGTTTTTACTCAGTGCTCTTATTTCTCTGTTTTTACTCAGTGCTCTTATTTCTCTGTTTTTACTCAGTGCTCTTATTTCTCCGTTTTTACTCAGTGCTCTTATTTCTCCGTTTTTACTCAGTGCTCTTATTTCTCCGTTTTTACTCAGTGCTCTTATTTCTCCGTTTTTACTCAGTGCTCTTATTTCTCCGTTTTTACTCAGTGCTCTTATTTCTCTGTTTTTACTCAGTGCTCTTATTTCTCTGTTTTTACTCAGTGCTCTTATTTCTCTGTTTTTACTCAGTGCTCTTATTTCTCTGTTTTTACTCAGTGCTCTTATTTCTCTGTTTTTACTCAGTGCTCTTATTTCTCCGTTTTTACTCAGTGCTCTTATTTCTCTGTTTTTACTCAGTGCTCTTATTTCTCTGTTTTTACTCAGTGCTCTTATTTCTCTGTTTTTACTCAGTGCTCTTATTTCTCTGTTTTTACTCAGTGCTCTTATTTCTAGCTCTTATTTCTCTGTTTTTACTCAGTGCTCTTATTTCTCTGTTTTTACTCAGTGCTCTTATTTCTCCGTTTTTACTCAGTGCTCTTATTTCTCCGTTTTTACTCAGTGCTCTTATTTCTCCGTTTTTACTCAGTGCTCTTATTTCTCCGTTTTTACTCAGTGCTCTTATTTCTCCGCTTTTACTCAGTGCTCTTATTTCTCCGTTTTTACTCAGTGCTCTTATTTCTCCGTTTTTACTCAGTGCTCTTATTTCTCCGTTTTTACTCAGTGCTCTTATTTCTCCGTTTTTACTCAGTGCTCTTATTTCTCCGTTTTTACTCAGTGCTGTTATTTCTCCGTTTTTACTCAGTGCTGTTATTCTCCGTTTTTACTCAGTGCTCTTATTTCTCCGTTTTTACTCAGTGCTCTTATTTCTCCGTTTTTACTCAGTGCTCTTATTTCTCCGTTTTTACTCAGTGCTCTTATTTCTCCGTTTTTACTCAGTGCTCTTATTTCTCCGTTTTTACTCAGTTCTCTTATTTCTCCGTTTTTACTCAGTTCTCTTATTTCTCCGTTTTTACTCAGTGCTCTTATTTCTCCGTTTTTACTCAGTGCTCTTATTTCTCCGTTTTTACTCAGTGCTCTTATTTCTCCGTTTTTACTCAGTGCTCTTATTTCTCCGTTTTTACTCAGTGCTGTTATTTCTCCGTTTTTACTCAGTGCTCTTATTTCTCCGTTTTTACTCAGTGCTCTTATTTCTCCGTTTTTACTCAGTGCTCTTATTTCTCCGTTTTTACTCAGTGCTCTTATTTCTCCGTTTTTACTCAGTGCTCTTATTTCTCCGTTTTTACTCAGTGCTGTTATTTCTCCGTTTTTACTCAGTGCTCTTATTTCTCCGTTTTTACTCAGTGCTCTTATTTCTCCGTTTTTACTCAGTGCTCTTATTTCTCCGTTTTTACTCAGTGCTCTTATTTCTCCGTTTTTACTCAGTGCTCTTATTTCTCCGTTTTTACTCAGTGCTCTTATTTCTCCGTTTTTACTCAGTGCTCTTGTTTCTCTGTTTTTACTCAGTGCTCTTGTTTCTCCGTTTTTACTCAGTGCTCTTGTTTCTCCGTTTTTACTCAGTGCTCTTGTTTCTCCGTTTTTACTCAGTGCTGTTATTTCTCCGTTTTTACTCAGTGCTCTTATTTCTCCGTTTTTACTCAGTGCTCTTATTTCTCCGTTTTTACTCAGTGCTCTTATTTCTCCGTTTTTACTCAGTGCTCTTATTTCTCCGTTTTTACTCAGTGCTCTTGTTTCTCCGTTTTTACTCAGTGCTCTTATTTCTCCGTTTTTACTCAGTGCTCTTATTTCTCCGTTTTTACTCAGTGCTCTTATTTCTCTGTTTTTACTCAGTGCTGTTATTTCTCCGTTTTTACTCAGTGCTCTTATTTCTCCGTTTTTACTCAGTGCTCTTATTTCTCTGTTTTTACTCAGTGCTGTTATTTCTCCGTTTTTACTCAGTGCTCTTATTTCTCCGTTTTTACTCAGTGCTCTTATTTCTCCGTTTTTACTCAGTGCTCTTATTTCTCCGTTTTTACTCAGTGCTCTTATTTCTCCGTTTTTACTCAGTGCTCTTATTTCTCTGTTTTTACTCAGTGCTCTTATTTCTCTGTTTTTACTCAGTGCTCTTATTTCTCCGTTTTTACTCAGTGCTCTTATTTCTCCGTTTTTACTCAGTGCTGTTATTTCTCCGTTTTTACTCAGTGCTCTTATTTCTCTGTTTTTACTCAGTGCTCTTATTTCTCTGTTTTTACTCAGTGCTCTTATTTCTCCGTTTTTACTCAGTGCTCTTATTTCTCCGTTTTTACTCAGTGCTCTTATTTCTCCGTTTTTACTCAGTGCTCTTATTTCTCCGTTTTTACTCAGTGCTCTTATTTCTCCGTTTTTACTCAGTGCTCTTATTTCTCCGTTTTTACTCAGTGCTCTTATTTCTCTGTTTTTACTCAGTGCTGTTATTTCTCCGTTTTTACTCAGTGCTCTTATTTCTCCGTTTTTACTCAGTGCTCTTATTTCTCCGTTTTTACTCAGTGCTCTTATTTCTCCGTTTTTACTCAGTGCTCTTATTTCTCCGTTTTTACTCAGTGCTCTTATTTCTCTGTTTTTACTCAGTGCTCTTATTTCTCTGTTTTTACTCAGTGCTCTTATTTCTCCGTTTTTACTCAGTGCTCTTATTTCTCTGTTTTTACTCAGTGCTGTTATTTCTCCGTTTTTACTCAGTGCTCTTATTTCTCCGTTTTTACTCAGTGCTGTTATTTCTCCGTTTTTACTCAGTGCTCTTATTTCTCCGTTTTTACTCAGTGCTCTTATTTCTCCGTTTTTACTCAGTGCTCTTATTTCTCCGTTTTTACTCAGTGCTCTTATTTCTCCGTTTTTACTCAGTGCTCTTATTTCTCCGTTTTTACTCAGTGCTCTTATTTCTCTGTTTTTACTCAGTGCTGTTATTTCTCCGTTTTTACTCAGTGCTCTTATTTCTCTGTTTTTACTCAGTGCTGTTATTTCTCCGTTTTTACTCAGTGCTCTTATTTCTCCGTTTTTACTCAGTGCTCTTATTTCTCCGTTTTTACTCAGTGCTCTTATTTCTCCGTTTTTACTCAGTGCTCTTATTTCTCCGCGCTCATTGTGTCTGTTTTGCTCTGTTTAACGTTTTACCTACTCTCACATAAATGTGGGTCTAGCACTGTGATTGGACAGACTCAGACGAGGGGGCGGGGCAAGTCTAAAGTCTGCACTCTATAGAACATGCAGCACTAAATCAGAACGACTCTTTTGTCCTCACATTCTGACTTGAAATGAATGTGCTAATGCAGTTAAGAAGTGATGTTTTTCATAATATATTCTCTTTAAAATACAAGTAAATCTGGCACGGATATGTTTTCTTTGAGGATAATATCTTGGACCGGATAAGCGGTTACAGACTATGAATGAATGAATTACCTAATGAAGTGTGCTCCTGTGCTTTTAATGAATTCTCAAACAAGGTAAAGACCTCGTTGTCTGAGGAATCTGTTGATGAAGTTTGGTGTAATGCTTTTCTCTGATGTAGCTTTTCCTACTGATTTTTCCTTTTCAGGGTGAAGTCTTGTCAGAGTGACTTTCAGAGTGTTTAAATGAATTTGGAAAAAATCAGAAACCTCTTTAATGTCCTTGAACACACCACAGATGTCTTCTTGCTGGTCTGGAGAGCTCATGAGCTGAAAGTGGAAAGCGTAGAGTGTTCACAGTGGATTTACACATGTATTCAAACTAGGATGTCAACTTCTGTACGATTGAGTGCAATTACCATATGGAAACGACTTCATGCGCACACTGTGGAGTCTCATCAGAATCAGCCAGAGCACTGCAGCTTAATTGTATTGTATTGTATTGTATGGGTTCCTCTGTATTGGTTAATACTTTGAGCCTCACTGCTATATATAGGTCACATTGTAGTGGTGTGAATGACTGAACCTTTTATCACACTTTCAAAATGGAAGGCAGTCGGCGTCAGCTTTAGCTTAAATCAAATTAAACAAAGTAAATGTTAGGGGCCATGACTGGACTGCTCTCATTTTTGAAATCATCGTTTACATTGTGTGGCCAATTCACCAGAGAGAGGGCGCGAGAGGGGTCGGTCAGAGAGAGAGAGAGAGAGAGGGATGTGAGCGTGAGGACATAGCTGTTAGACTTCATGAAATTTGAACCTTTGCTGGGAACACATTTTTACACGTGGTCTGTGCTGTTTGTTTGTGGAGAGGAATGGCGGTGGGTTTTACTCAGTCCAGTGTTTCCATGCTCCACAGCAGCAGTCTCAGTAATGCATTGCAGTCACACACACCTCGTTAATGAGTTCTCAAGTTATTTCAGCTAACACCCCCCCCCCCCTTCACTTCTTCAGTGGCTGATAAAGTGGTTTACTGTGTGGCCCTCCTTTGAGGAGAGATGTGGAGAGAAACAATGGTGATTAACGCTTATCAGGGATTCCACGATTCCCCCCAGCGTTCTGCAGATACGGGCCTCTTTAGCAAGCCCCAGCCTCTTCTGGCAGCTACCCCCTGAAAGCTTTAAAGAGACAGGCTTAGTGTGCCAGCAATCTCCACCAGAGATCCATTTCGCTGTAATTAATCAAGTCAGCAGAACCCGGAGCGAGCTGCAAATCAAAGTTTTTACGAAACGCCGCATTAAGGTCTTCCCAGCACACCCATTAAATACTGATGACACTACTGTCTCCAAAAAACTCTTCAGCTGTGTTCCCTTTCCCTTCTCTCCATGAACAGATTTGAACAGATGAGGGAACGCTGAGGTGTCGGTCCTCGTCAGGTTCTCCGGTTCCTTCACACTCGGTGGATCTGTTCAGTCACTGATGACCCTCCAGACCGTTCACAGACTGTTGTCGTCTACCATTATCTCATACCTACGTTTGCGTGAGAACCTTTTATTAGTCGCTGCATTGATGTGCATCAGCTCTGTTTTCGAGGATAATATTGTATTCAAAAGTATGTGTGAGTTTTGGTTTGGACGATTTAAAGATGGGGATTTCAGCGCTAGCGATTTAACTTAGCGTATTAATACTTCATATTCGGGTTATTGTTTTACCGAATAAAATGACAGATGGAGAACAGAAAGCACTTTAACATATTTGTGCACATAGGGCCGGACAATACTTCAATATCACGATGTATTGCAATATAAAATGTTTCAAAAACAATATGACATTTAATATTTAAACATACATTATACACAGCATCTGTCACTGACTGGTGGCCGTTACAGGGCACTCAGTTCATTGCATATTGCAAAAAATGTTAATATTGACAACGCCAGGAGGTTTATTTCTGACCCTGATGTTTCGTGTTGCCCTGTGAAGGACTGGCGCCACCTCCAGGGTGTATTCCCACCTTGCGCCCAATGATTCCAGGTAGGCTCTGGACTCACCGTGACCCTGAATTGGATAAGGGTTACAGATAATGAATGAATGAATGTTCTTGGCAGGTTTTCTGTGGCTTTTTTTATTGTTCGTATTGATATCTGAATTATATCGTATTCACTGAAATTATGGGGCGGCACAGTGGCGCAGCAGGTAGGTGTCGCAGTCACACAGCTCCAGGGGCCTGGAGGTTGTGGGTTCGATTCCCGCTCCGGGTGACTGTCTGTGAGGAGATGGTGTGTTCTCTCTGTGTCCACGTGGGTTTCCTCCGGGTGCTCTGGTTTCCTCCCACAGTCCAAAAACACATGTTGCAGGTGGATTGGTGACTCAAAAGTGTCCGAAAGTGCGAGTGTGTGAGTGAATATGTGCGAGTGTGTTGCCCTGTGAAGGACTTGCGCCCCCTCCAGGGTGTATTCCCGCCTTGCGCCCAATGATTCCAGGTAGGCTCTGGACCCACCACGACCCTGAATTGGATAAGGGTTACAGACAATGAATGAATGAATGAATGAAATTAAGAAAAATATCGCGATATAAATTTTGCCCGTATCGTCCAGCTCTAAGTGCACCATGTAAAAAAGACTTAATTCCAAGTCATTCTGGAGTATTTCTGTTGGTTCATTCGTCATGAATTTTTCACACAGTGTGAAGGACAGCTGCTGTGTTCAAATGATACTAAACCAAACGTCCACAAACATGAAGATGCATGTTTTTCTTTGGAGAGCGACAGTAGTAAATGGCCCCAAACAACAAATTTGTCATGATTATTAGAAAATAACTAAAACTCTGTTATACTCCTACAGCCAGACCCCTCTAAAGGCCCCTACGCTCCCAGCACTGATTACTCTGATGATAATAAATGAATCAGGGCATGTGTCTAACTGATGCCATCAGATATGAGTCAGTACTCTTTCTGCTCCCCTCTAAGTGCAGGGAAATGCACTGAAACGATGATCTGTGATAATCAACTGTATGCTACCAATGTGTCAGATGAAGATTAGGTTGAAACCTGCCCTAGAGTCTGATTAATCCTAATGAAATCTGGTGCAGCCCAGAGGAGGACGAGTCCCGGTTCGTCTGTGTCTTTCTTCCTGTCACTGCCTCTCTCAGTTAGGCTCATTGAGGCCTATGTTTCTGGAAAACTGCTTTGGGACCATGTCGGCTGTACAAAGTGTTTTATAAATAAATTGAATTAAGCCACCAAACGAGAAGCTTTAAGATGCTTTTGGGCACGGTGATGCCTTGCGGTTGGCACTAGTTCTGGTCGAGCGTTCTTTTGGCTCGAGCCTCTCTCTGGCTCCTTCTGCTCCACACTGCGGATCGACAGAGGCTTGAAGTGGTCATCTCAGAGAGGTAATTAAGTAAAGTGAGGCCATTTGTCTGAGGGCTGAGTTATTGAATTGTCAATAAGTGAAACATATTTGGATTGGAGTGTACTTGGGTTCGCAAGGCGCAGGATTGATCCTTCTTTGGAGAATTGTGTGGTTTTGTAGCAGTAGACGATAACACTTGTGCATTGACTCTCTGTGTTTTGGAATGCCTTTACGCTGTACGGTAATATTAACTGTACAGCCAAAATTTATATCAAATTATATTTCTTAGTTCCGGTCGATACGATATAATTCCGATATCGGTATAAACAATAAAAAGTCACAAAAAGTTTTGAATAAATAATCCACCTACTAACATGTTTGTGTTTGGACTGGGGAAAGGAAACAGGAGCACACAGTGGAAACCCACGCAGACACAGGGATAACACACCACACTCCTCACAGACAGTCACTCAGAGGAAACCCACGCAGACACAGGGAGAACACACCACACTCCTCACAGACAGTCACCCGGAGGAAACCCACGGAGACACAGGGAGAACACACCACACTCCTCACAGACAGTCACCCGGAGGAAACCCACGCAGACACAGGGAGAACACACCACACTCCTCACAGACAGTCACCCGGAGGAAACCCACACAGACACAGGGAGAACACACCACACTCCTCACATACAGTCACCCGGAGGAAACCCACGCAGACACAGGGAGAACACACCACACTCCTCACAGACAGTCACCCGGAGGAAACCCACGCAGACACAGGGAGAACACACCACACTCCTCACAGACAGTCACCCGGAGGAAACCCACGCAGACACAGGGAGAACACACCACACTCCTCACAGACAGTCACCCGGAGGAAACCCACGCAGACACAGGGAGAACACACCACACTCCTCACAGACAGTCACCCGGAGGAAACCCACGCAGACACAGGGAGAACACACCACACTCCTCACAGACAGTCACCCGGAGGAAACCCACGCAGACACAGGGAGAACACACCACACTCCTCACAGACAGTCACCCGGAGGAAACCCACACAGACACAGAGAGAACACACCACACTCAGTCACTCTAGGCAGGGTTTGAACCCAGGACCCCAGGGCCGCCCTCCAAGTGTGTTTACTTTTTATTTAAGTGCATTTGAATATGTTTGAAAGCAGGGTGGATTTATATTTCTCAGAGGAAGTATACACTACTTTATCTTTCCTGAGTGGGGCTGTCATTCGAGACCCCAGTGACCTGCTGGATTTAGACACGGCTGAAAAGGCAAGGCAAGTTTATTTATAGAGCGCCTTTCATACACAAGGACAATTAAAAATAAACATAAAGCTATACTCAAAAGATCAGTAGCTGTGCTACATTAACATCATGTTATCAAGTTTATTTCCTTATCAAAGTAGCCATTAAAGTTATACATGACCCTGACATACTTGTCAATAAGGCCAGCTTTAAATGGACAATGCATATAGAGTGAAGAGGCTGATGCTGTCAGTATAATGTGGCTTTTCTCGGGCCAATCTCTTCGGCAGAGGTTTGTGAATGGTGCTGATGTTGCAGGTCTGTGGAAGAACGAGCTAAACGATGAATGGCCTGAGCTAGTCACTTACTGCTGACCGCAAGAGGTTAAATGCAGCGTTGAATTACTGAGCCTCAGGAGGAAACCCCCTTCCTTTTAGGTTTTCTGTACGTGGTACGTGGAGGAAAGTGTGAGTGAGTGAGTGAGTGAGTGAGTGAGTGAGTGAGTGAGTGAGTGAGTGAGTGAGTGAGTGAGTGAGTTTGAATGAGTGAGTGAGTTTGAGTGAGTGAGTGAGTTTGAGTGGGTGAGTGAGCGAGCGAGTGAGTGGGTGGGTGAGAGTGAGTGGGCGAGTGAGTGGGTGGGTGAGCGGGCGAGTGAGTGGGTGGGTGAGCGGGCGAGTGAGTGGGTGGGTGAGAGTGAGTGGGCGAGTGAGTGGGTGGGTGAGCGGGCGAGTGAGTGGGTGGGTGAGCGGGCGAGTGAGTGGGTGGGTGAGAGTGAGTGGGCGAGTGAGTGGGTGGGTGAGCGGGCGAGTGAGTGGGTGGGTGAGCGGGCGGGTGGGTGAGTGGGTGAGTGAGTGGGTGGGTGAGTGAGTGGGTGAGTGGGTGAGTGAGTGAGCGAGCGAGTGGGTGGGTGGGTGAGTGAGTGAGCGAGCGAGTGGGTGAGTGAGTTGAAATTCTGTCTGGATGTATCTGACTGGCACACTCACAGTGGTCACTGACGCATCGTCTTGGCAGTGATGGGACCACCCTCTCCAGGTCCATTTATAGGCAAGTGGCCCTTGAAATGAACGTCATGGTTCATTAGATTTTGCAGATTGTGCAGAAGGTGAATTTTCTGGAACATAAGCCTTTGTGAGCTTTAGTGATGGTCTACACTAAAAGTGAAAACTTAAACTCAGTAGGATTTCCCAACCTTACACCAGATGGAGTCAATAGGTCAAGACATGTCTGGTGTCTGATGTTCACTACTTCAGGTTTGCAGTGGAGCTACAAGGCTAATGTCACTACGAGTCCTTCAGTGACCACAGCCTACTGCAGACCTAACCCACACCTGTGTTTCAGAGTGTACGGAAGTGTGTCTGCAGTTCGGGAACCTCCTGATTTATAACAAAGATTTGATTTTTAATCAGCTGCAGTGGCGCTGCATTTAGAGACGATGCAACACAGTTCTACATCAGGCCACTGTCTATGAGGAGTGTGGAGTGTTCTCTCTGTGTCTGTGTGGTTTTCCTCCTGGTGCTATCTGTTTTCTTTCTGCAGTCAAAAACACATGGTGGTAGGTGGATTGATTGTGCCAAAGTGTCCACAGGTGTGAGTGTGTGTGTGACACTGTCCACAGGTGTGAGTGTGTGAGTGACTGGGTGAGTGTGTGAGTGACTGGGTGAGTGTGTGACACTGTCCACAGGTGTGAGTGAGTGAGTGACTGGGTGAGTGTGTGACACTGTCCACAGGTGTGAGTGTGTGAGTGACAGGGTGAGTGTGTGAAACTGTCCACAGGTGTGAGTGACTGGGTGAGTGTGTGAGACTGTCCCCAGGTGTGAGTGTGTGAGTGACTGGGTGAGTGTGTGAAACTGTCCACAGGTGTGAGTGTGTGAGTGACTGGGTGAGTGTGTGAAACTGTCCACAGGTGTGAGTGTGTGAGTGACTGGGTGAGTGTGTGAAACTGTCCACAGGTGTGAGTGTGTGAGTGACTGTTTGAGTATGTGAAACTGTCCACAGGTGTGAGTGTGTGAGTGACTGGGTGAGTGTGTGACTTTGTCCACAGGTGTGAGTGACTGGGTGAGTGTGTGAGTGCGTGAGTGACTGGGTGAGTGTGTGAAACTGTCCACAGGTGTGAGTGTGTGAGTGACTGGGTGAGTGTGTGAAACTGTCCACAGGTGTGAGTGTGTGAGTGACTGGGTGAGTGTGTGAAACTGTCCACAGGTGTGAGTGTGTGAGTGACTGTTTGAGTATGTGAAACTGTCCACAGGTGTGAGTGTGTGACTTTGTCCACAGGTGTGAGTGACTGGGTGAGTGTGTGAGTGCGTGAGTGACTGGGTGAGTGTGTGAAACTGTCCACAGGTGTGAGTGTGTGAGTGACTGGGTGAGTGTGTGAAACTGTCCACAGGTGTGAGTGTGTGAGTGACTGTTTGAGTATGTGAAACTGTCCACAGGTGTGAGTGTGTGAGTGACTGGGTGAGTGTGTGACTTTGTCCACAGGTGTGAGTGACTGGGTGAGTGTGTGAGTGCGTGAGTGACTGGGTGAGTGTGTGAAACTGTCCACAGGTGTGAGTGTGTGAGTGACTGGGTGAGTGTGTGAAACTGTCCACAGGTGTGAGTGTGTGAGTGACTGGGTGAGTGTGTGAAACTGTCCACAGGTGTGAGTGTGTGAGTGACTGTTTGAGTATGTGAAACTGTCCACAGGTGTGAGTGTGTGACTTTGTCCACAGGTGTGAGTGACTGGGTGAGTGTGTGAGTGCGTGAGTGACTGGGTGAGTGTGTGAAACTGTCCACAGGTGTGAGTGTGTGAGTGACTGGGTGAGTGTGTGAAACTGTCCACAGGTGTGAGTGTGTGAGTGACTGTTTGAGTATGTGAAACTGTCCACAGGTGTGTGTGTGTGAGTGACTGGGTGAGTGTGTGACTTTGTCCACAGGTGTGAGTGACTGGGTGAGTGTGTGAGTGCGTGAGTGACTGGGTGGACTCCGGACCCAACATGACTCTGATTAGGGTGAAGTGGTTACAGAAGATATAGGAATTCATGATTTGTGTCCTGACTTTAATGCTGGAATATGTGTGTGTTTCTAGGAGACGGGACTCTTCGGGTTTGGGACGTGAAAGCGGGGTCATGTCGAATGGCTATCCCTGCACACAAGGCCGAGATCCTCAGCTGTGACTGGTGTAAATATGACCAGGTAGCTCCTTCTATGTCTGTTTACATTTTTAGGCTCAAACACACTGCAGTAAAGTGCACTTTTTCTGCATCTAAAAATTAAACGTTGTGTCAGTCTTCAAACACTACTACTTCTATTCCTCAGAATGTGTTGGTGACTGGAGCTGTTGACTGCAGTGTGTGTGTGTGGGATCTGCGGAGTGTGCGGCAGCCTGTCGCTCAAATGCTGGGCCACACTTACGCCATTCGGAGAGTAAAGGTAGGTTCAAACAAGCTGCTTTTCAGTACTGTGTATTATTTTCACACTATTTACACTCTTCTAAATATTTGATATTTATAAAAATTATAGACTGAAAGATAAGTAGATTATAGTCAGGACCCCCACAAGACCCTCACAGAGCAGGTGTGACGTGGTGGTGGATCATTCTCAGCGCTGCAGTGACACTGACGTGGTGGTGGTGTGTTAGTGTGTGTTGTGCTGGTGTAGAGTGGATCAGACACAGCAGTGCTGCTGGAGTTTTTAAACCCTGTGTCCACTCTCTGTCCACTCTGTGAGACACTCCTCCCTCGTTGGTCCACCTTGTAGATGTAGAGTCAGAGACAGTAGCTCATCTGTCGCTGCACAGTGTGTGTCGCTCGTCCTCTAGTCCTTCATCAGTGACACAGGACGCTGTCGGCTGAATGTTTTTGGTCGGTGGACTGTTCTCGGTCCAGACACTGAGGGGTTTAAAAACTCCAGCAGCACTGCTGTGTCTGATCCACTCTACACCAGCACAACACACACTAACACACCACCACCACGTCAGTGTCACTGCAGCGCTGAGAATGATCCACCACCACATCACACCTGCTCTGTGAGGGGTCCTGAGAGCAACAGATGGACTACAGTCTGTAATCGTAGAGCTACAAAGTTCTCCTGTGTGGTCAATAGAGCTGAGATAGTAATAGAGTCACAGCGTCAGCTCTTTTCTGACACACATGGGTGTTATAACACAGACAGTAAGTTATTGACTGGTCTAAAGCCATCAGAGGAGTGACGTAGAGTTTCATATTGTATGGCAGTGTATCACCTGTTTCAGGGACAAAGCAGTGCAGCCCACACAGACAGTAACACCCAGCCATTACAGCGTCAACTCTTCTTCAGGAACAGGCCTTGATCAAAGCCTCAGGTTGAGTGAAGTTGGCGAGCAGAGTTTCGACTCGTGATGCAAGGCTGCAGCTCTGTGTGGAGTTGTGAGCGTGCTTTTCTTTTTTTGTGGTGACAGCTATGGATTTCCTTTAGAAATCCGCTTAATTGAGTGCATGAGCTGGTGAGACCCTACAGCCAACAATTAGCCAGATTACACTGAGCTCCGTCCACTCTGCGTCTGAGAGGACGGTAACTCAGCAGGAGACTGAACACCGGTCACATGTTCTATAGAAAACGTATGGCACAGGCCCAAACTCATATAATAATAATACTTTAAAGGGAAGATATTAAGATTCTGCCTCTTTTGCACAAGTTAAGGGGTCTTGGGTCAAAAAACCACAAGGATCAACCCCCACAGCAGCGTTCTCCCCTTGTCTAAACCGCCCGTTTCAGCGCCTGTTCCTTTAAATGATAATGAGCTGCCCTCCGCTTGCAGAAGCTCTGGATTTTAGCCTTTTTTGCTCAGTTCTCTTTCTTCTCAGATTTCATTTTCGGAGCTCGTATTTCTCTGTTCTCGTTGTGTTTTGCTGTGTTTAACCTAGTCTTTGCGCTTCCACATAAACGCGGACGCAGCGCTGTGATTGGAGAGATTCAGACTAGGGGGCGGGGCATTTCTAAAGTGTCTGCACTCTAACTAAAATGCAGCTGATTTTATCCTGTGTTTTCTGACTGAGGCAGCCCACATAAAATAATTTCACAGTGTGTGGGTTGGTGGGCTCCAGATACACATTAACGTGCACTGAATAAGGGATTTTTCATATGTCCAGTTAAAAGAGAAAATGGAAAATATACAATAGAATAACTTGCCTAAGAAACTACCAGGTGTCAGGTATGATGTCACTTCCCCTTTCTGATGGCAATCGTGTATCAAACAGCAGTAGCTTATTTTACTTAGATAATTTCACAGTGATGTTGTTCTGTGCGAAAATGTTCAGCAAACTGTGCACCTTTGGTGTTGTTGAATGGCTGAGTGTTAATAGTGAAGTAGCCTACACGTGTTTTATATTAAAGTGAGCTGTAGTCTCAAAAAGACGAGGGGTTTTTAAAGGTTGAATGCAGTGATTGTTAAAGAAGGTTATGCCTTTGATGAAGATGAGATCACATTGAAAGAGCCATACATAAAAAAAAATTAACTTAGAACAGGGTTTTTTTTTTACCTCAGGGTTGTGACCTTCTTGGAGGTCTTAACATGGCCTTGGGGGGGCGGTCATGAGCGGCTCTACTAATGATAAACTGATCAAACTGATACACGGCCCCCTTGAAGTGGTGAAGAACGGAGGCGCTGTTTCACACAGTGACTCACGTGGTTAATGAAGACCACTGACCACTCACTCATCATTTCTCACGAAACCCACGTGATTCTCCAGCAGCGAGAGACTAACCTGTGGGGGGCGCTGTTGGTTATCGGAGACATCTCCAAAATTGGGTGCTTGTGTCTGATTGGCTGTGACTGTTCCTCTTCTGGCTGTGGGGCTTGTATGGACTGGTCTATTACAGAACAATCTCCATGGATTCTCCTGAGCTGTGTACGGTGTATTACAATCATTTTCTATGTGTTTTTTTGGTGCTGAAGACCCATTTAACCCATTTGGATAAGGTCAGTTGATGAGCAGTGAACACAGAAATAAATATAACTCAGTGTACACACTCCCTTCTCATAGGTGAACTGTGAAATGATTCTTACCCCAAAAATAGGTCACAAAGATTAGGATATCCTGGTCTACAGCATTCCTAAGGGTTCGGCAGTTACATATGTATGCCCCCCCCCACCCACGCAGACACAGGGAGAACACACCACACTCCTCACAGACAGTCACCCGGAGGAAACCCACGCAGACACAGTGAGAACACACCACACTCCTCACAGACAGTCACCCGGAGGAAACACATGCAGACACAGGGAGAACACACCACACTCCTCACAGACAGTCACCCGGAGGAAACCTACATGGACACAGGGAGAACACACCACACTCCACACAGACAGTCACCCGGAGGAAACACATGCAGACACAGGGAGAACACACCACACTCCTCACAGACAGTCACCCGGAGGAAACCTACATGGACACAGGGAGAACACACCACACTCCTCACAGACAGTCACCTGGAGGAAACACATGCAGACACAGGCAGAACACACCACACTTCTCACAGACAGTCACCCGGAGGAAACCTACATGGACACGGAGAACACACCACACTCAACACAGACAGTCACCCGGAGGAAACCCATGCAGACACAGGGAGAACACACCACACTCCTCACAGATAGTCACCCGGAGGAAACCCATGCAGACACAGGGAGAACACACCACACTCCTCACAGACAGTCACCCGGAGGAAACCCATGCAGACACAGGGAGAACACACCACACTCCTCACAGACAGTCACCCGGAGGAAACCCATGCAGACACAGGGAGAACACACCACACTCCTCACAGATAGTCACCCGGAGGAAACCCATGCAGACACAGAGAGAACACACCACACTCCTCACAGACAGTCACCCGGAGGAAACCCACGCAGACACAGGGAGAAAACACCACACTCCTCACAGACAGTCACCCGGAGCAGGACTTGAACCCACAACCTCCAGGTGCTTGTGACACCTACCTGCTGCACCACCACGCCGCCCATAAATGAATCAAAAAGTACTGTAAAAGCCTGTGCATTGGTTTGTTTTGTTTTTTTACAAATAACACTGCATCCAAAATTATGTGTGAGTTTTGCTTAAACTGATTTAAAGATTTTGATGTTAGTGATCGTCAGTGTAACGTATTAATACTTAATTTTTGGGGTATTTTGGGATTTTTAATACTACTATGCAACATTTAACAAAATACAAAAAATTGTGAACTTTGAATTACAATTATACGTTACACAATTACGCTTTGCACACCTGATACTTAATACATGTTCAGAACATTACCACACTCACGACTAAGCAGGAGCCCACTACCTTTGAACTGAAGAAGGCTTCCAGTGACTCTCTGATTCAATGTAATCTTGCTGTCCTCAGGGTGTTTCATTTGAAAATATCAGCGTGTTATTTTAGACTGCACACAGGTATGGGTTTCTGCAGGGCTTACCAACATGGGTCTGGAGAAGCCCTGCATCAGCGGTTCAGGCAGTTGAGTTAGAGGAATAGCTCTGACAAAATGAAAATGTGATGATGTCTCAGATGGTGTTTGATCACCCGTGACATGTGTGGGGTCCTGTTTTCTCCTTTAGTTTTGCACTAGAGCTAAACGGCTAATGTAGCCAGTATTGAGACAAATCCACCTTCTTGATTCTACATTTATCGTCCATCTCCGTCTCTCAGCTCCACACGAGCACTTTGTAGTTCTACAGTTAAACACTGTAATCCACATGTTGCTCTGCATACTTTGTTTGCCACCTTTCACCCTGTTATTCAGTGGTCAGTACCATTACAGAGCAGGTATTATCAGGCTGTATTATCATCAGCACAACACTCCCTAACGCACCAATACCACATCAGACCACCACCATGTCAGTGTCATTGCAGCGCCCAAATCATACCTGCTCTGTGGGGGTCTTGTAGAGGTCCTGACCATTAAAGAGGGGATGGGGAGGGGGTACAGGAGCAAGGATACCAAATTACCTTGTGTTTCTTTATTAAAAACACACTTGCTTCAACTATTCGCTGTAAATAATTTAAAAAGACACACCGTGTAAACTCCATTTCACCTCTTAGTCCCTTTCCCTCTGGTTTGCGAGGGGTTAAGTGTCTCAATTCTTGTTGGGAAAGAATGTAGGGCTGAGTGGGAGGGGTATACCACACAAACTGAGATATTTCAGGGGCACACGTGAATGTCTTGTGAATCTACGGCAAGATGGCGGCAAAACACCCACAAATGTCAATATTTTCTGCTTTAAAAACTCTGATAACCCGTGTTATAACTTAGTTTTAATGTGCTATGTCTCTTTAATTCAACAAGCATTAAAAAACATCAGTAGTAGGGTGACCAGACGTCCTCTTTTACCCGGACATGTCCTCTTTTTTAGACTTAAAAAATGTCCGGGTGGAATTTCACAAACGTCCGGGATTTTGTTTTTCTAGAGCTTACATAGAACTTCGAGAAGTTTCGTTCACAAACTAGTCCCGCCCTCTCCTACTCCGATTGGTTCGCTTGAGTGAGAAGGGGGCGTGGTGAAGTAGCCTAAAATCTTCTGATTGGACGGTCTGACTGTAGAGTTACCGTTATTAGTCGATAACCTTCTCTGCACGTCAGTAGTCCTTGTTTACCTCAGGCAAAGCTCATGTACCCACCCTCATCTCGAGCAGCTATGCCGAAACGTAAATGCAAGTTCTCTGATGAATTAAAAAAAATCCCATGTTTTTTGTAGCAAATAAAGGTGTAAAGGACCTAAAAGCACACACAGGTTCAGCTAAGCACACAACGGCAGCGAGGGGCGTGTCAGTAGCAATTTGCCAACGTCTCGGAGTTTCCAGTTCCACCTTAAATGCTGAAGCACTTACGTTTTAGTGCCTATAGCTACCACAAGCATTTAAGGTTTGAACACAAAAAATAAAACACAGAGTAAGCAGCAGAACTCAGCTTCATATCATGGAGTTAGAATGTGATTGTGGAGTGCTTTTAAAGGCCTGAGGCCCTAATTTTAACAATGTTAAAGTCCAGAAGCTGTGATATTGCTGCAGAGTGCAGCTGAAGTGATGCTCTCATGACATATTTGGCTCTTGGAGGGTTTTTCCATTTCGTAGGGGGAAGTTTCAACCACTACAGCAAGATAACACTCGAAAACAAGGGGTAGGAGTCAATGGGTGTTTGTTAGGTTTAAAGCGTTTGGTGCTTCACATCCAAAAAGAAGTGTTAAAAGCATTTCTCCTTCAAAACTAGAAATATTAATACAACATTTTGATATGTGATTGCCGTCTTTTACACGTCCCCTGGGTTTGCATGAGCTTTCTCTGCAGGAAATAAAACATCAGGACTGCAGTGCATATGCTGTGATTCTTTCTGCCAGCTGGACTATTAATTCTCCCCTCTGCTTTTTATAGTTCTCCCCGTTTTACAAGACTGTCCTGGCCTCCTGCTCGTACGACTTCACAGTCAGGTAAGAGAAACCAGCAAAGCAAATGTCTCCCTACAGGTCCAGGTTGAGACGTCAGATCCTTATTAGAGCATTGAGCATTAGAGCATTGTTCTAGCGGTGTGTTTCCATGGTGCACTAAGAGTTTCCCGTTTTTGGTTGATGTTTTTTCTTTCTATTCTCAGAGGAGATTACAAAAAACATCATAAAATCTCCTCATCCACCCGCGCTGATCTTTGGAATAATGGAATAAAAATGGAGTACGATACGCACAAACGCAAATGGCCTTTCCGTGTGGGGATGAGATCCCATCCATCACGCACCTACACAATGAGAATTCCCTCTTCCCAATGCTCAGAGCTACTGAACCGTGATCTCTGTGGAGGATAGGTTTACTGACATTTTCTTGGTCAGGCTGTGGATACTGGAGTATGTGATTAGCACCTAATATAACACAGAGTGTGGTTAGAAGAGGGGGCCGAGCGCTGTGGGGAAGAAGTAATTGGTGTTCTTCCTTGTCAAATGGGTTGTAAAACACATTGGTCTAATTTCAGGGTAGATGGGTTTATGTCCGTTTGGCTGAGGGCCTCGGCTGTGTTTATAATGCTTGTGCATGAAGAGCTCTGCCGGTCTTCACACTTTAGGAAGCCTGGTTCACTCTTGGGTCAGTGTGTTTGGGGCGTTTGAAGACCTGCTCATCTGACGCTTCATCTAAAATCTAGGGTATCAACAGGACATGTGTCTCCCTTTGCAACAGTAACAATCTCTAATGGTCTATGAAGCCTGGAACATGGCTTTAAGGATCTGATTGCGTTTAGTGACGAGTATTTTGGTGCTTTTCCACCACATGGGTCCAGCTCTGCACAGCACTGCACACTTAAAGTGTCGCTTTTCCACTGGAGACGGTGTTGTGGAGAAATCCTGTCTCTCAGGAGTCAATGTCTTTGAAAACCACAGCAACGGCGGCGGTAAAGGTAGTCGCTGTTTACTCGTCTATCGCATGTTTTTTAAGTTTTTTGGACTAAACACGGCTTTGCCCCCAGTTCTCACAGATCAGTTTTGTTGCACGTTCGGCTTTTGCTGTAAATTTTATTCGTCCATCGGCCCAAAGAGCTCATAAACCCCTTCATCTCGAGGTGAAGTTACAAGCTGCCGTTGTGAGTCCCATAAAAATAAACGTGAAAGCGGCTGTACCTTAAGAGATTTTACAAGCGGCGGTTCGTGCTGGATTTGAATGAGCGCTGCATTTTGTGGTGATTGACATGGCTCTGGCCAATCAACGCTATGCAGGGTTTACACCTCACCATTTAGTACCTAGCGAGTTGGGACTGAATACCCACCCAGTTCCAGGGACCAGATTTGGCCAGTGGAAAAGCAAAAGAGCCGTGCCGAGTCATTTAGGTTCCATGCAGTGGAAAAGCAAAAGAGCCGTGCCGAGTCGTGTAGGTTCCATGCAGTGGAAAAGCAAAAGAGCCGTGCCGAGTCGTGTAGGTTCCATGCAGTGGAAAAGCAAAAGAGCCGTGCCGAGTCGTGTAGGTTCCATGCAGTGGAAAAGCAAAAGAGCCGTGCCGAGTCGTGTAGGTTCCATGCAGTGGAAAAGCAAAAGAGCCGTGCCGAGTCGTGTAGGTTCCATGCAGTGGAAAAGCAAAAGAGCCGTGCCGAGTCGTGTAGGTTCCATGCAGTGGAAAAGCAAAAGAGCCGTGCCGAGTCGTTTAGGTTCCATGCAGTGGAAAAGCAAAAGAGCCGTGCCGAGTCATTTAGGTTCCATGCAGTGGAAAAGCAAAAGAGCCGTGCCGAGTCATTTAGGTTCCATGCAGTGGAAAATCAAAAGAGCCGTGCCGAGTCATTTAGGTTCCATGCAGTGGAAAAGCAAAAGAGCCGTGCCGAGTCATTTAGGTTCCATGCAGTGGAAAAGCAAAAGAGCCGTGCCGAGTCATTTAGGTTCCATGCAGTGGAAAATCAAAAGAGCCGTGCCGAGTCATTTAGGTTCCATGCAGTGGAAAAGCAAAAGAGCCGTGCCGAGTCGTTTAGGTTCCATGCAGTGGAAAAGCAAAAGAGCCGTGCCGAGTCGTTTAGGTTCCATGCAGTGGAAAATCAAAAGAGCCGTGCCGAGTCATTTAGGTTCCATGCAGTGGAAAAGCAAAAGAGCCGTGCCGAGTCGTTTAGGTTCCATGCAGTGGAAAAGCAAAAGAGCCGTGCCGAGTCATTTAGGTTCCATGCAGTGGAAAATCAAAAGAGCCGTGCCGAGTCATTTAGGTTCCATGCAGTGGAAAAGCAAAAGAGCCGTGCCGAGTCGTTTAGGTTCCATGCAGTGGAAAAGCAAAAGAGCCGTGCCGAGTCGTTTAGGTTCCATGCAGTGGAAAATCAAAAGAGCCGTGCCGAGTCATTTAGGTTCCATGCAGTGGAAAAGCAAAAGAGCCGTGCCGAGTCGTGTAGGTTCCATGCAGTGGAAAAGCAAAAGAGCCGTGCCGAGTCGTGTAGGTTCCATGCAGTGGAAAAGCAAAAGAGCCGTGCCGAGTCGTGTAGGTTCCATGCAGTGGAAAAGCAAAAGAGCCGTGCCGAGTCGTGTAGGTTCCATGCAGTGGAAAAGCAAAAGAGCCGTGCCGAGTCGTTTAGGTTCCATGCAGTGGAAAAGCAAAAGAGCCGTGCCGAGTCGTTTAGGTTCCATGCAGTGGAAAAGCAAAAGAGCCGTGCCGAGTCGTTTAGGTTCCATGCAGTGGAAAAGCAAAAGAGCCGTGCCGAGTCGTGTAGGTTCCATGCAGTGGAAAAGCAAAAGAGCCGTGCCGAGTCGTGTAGGTTCCATGCAGTGGAAAAGCAAAAGAGCCGTGCCGAGTCGTTTAGGTTCCATGCAGTGGAAAAGCAAAAGAGCCGTGCCGAGTCGTTTAGGTTCCATGCAGTGGAAAAGCAAAAGAGCCGTGCCGAGTCGTTTAGGTTCCATGCAGTGGAAAATCAAAAGAGCCGTGCCGAGTCGTTTAGGTTCCATGCAGTGGAAAAGCAAAAGAGCCGTGCCGAGTCGTGTAGGTTCCATGCAGTGGAAAAGCAAAAGAGCCGTGCCGAGTCGTTTAGGTTCCATGCAGTGGAAAAGCAAAAGAGCCGTGCCGAGTCGTTTAGGTTCCATGCAGTGGAAAATCAAAAGAGCCGTGCCGAGTCATTTAGGTTCCATGCAGTGGAAAATCAAAAGAGCCGTGCCGAGTCATTTAGGTTCCATGCAGTGGAAAAGCAAAAGAGCCGTGCCGAGTCGTTTAGGTTCCATGCAGTGGAAAAGCAAAAGAGCCGTGCCGAGTCGTTTAGGTTCCATGCAGTGGAAAATCAAAAGAGCCGTGCCGAGTCATTTAGGTTCCATGCAGTGGAAAAGCAAAAGAGCCGTGCCGAGTCGTTTAGGTTCCATGCAGTGGAAAAGCAAAAGAGCCGTGCCGAGTCGTTTAGGTTCCATGCAGTGGAAAGGCAAAAGAGCCGTGCCGAGTCGTTTAGGTTCCATGCAGTGGAAAAGCAAAAGAGCCGTGCCGAGTCGTGTAGGTTCCATGCAGTGGAAAGCAAAAGAGCCGTGCCGAGTCGTGTAGGTTCCATGCAGTGGAAAGCAAAAGAGCCGTGCCGAGTCGTTTAGGTTCCATGCAGTGGAAAGCAAAAGAGCCGTGCCGAGTCGTTTAGGTTCCATGCAGTGGAAAGCAAAAGAGCCGTGACGAGTCGTTTAGGTTCCATGCAGTGGAAAGCAAAAGAGCCGTGACGAGTCGTTTAGGTTCCATGCAGTGGAAAATCAAAAGAGCCGTGCCGAGTCGTGTAGGTTCCATGCAGTGGAAAAGCAAAAGAGCCGTGCCGAGTCGTGTAGGTTCCATGCAGTGGAAAAGCAAAAGAGCCGTGCCGAGTCGTGTAGGTTCCATGCAGTGGAAAAGCAAAAGAGCCGTGCCGAGTCGTGTAGGTTCCATGCAGTGGAAAAGCAAAAGAGCCGTGCCGAGTCGTGTAGGTTCCATGCAGTGGAAAAGCAAAAGAGCCGTGCCGAGTCGTGTAGGTTCCATGCAGTGGAAAAGCAAAAGAGCCGTGCCGAGTCGTGTAGGTTCCATGCAGTGGAAAAGCAAAAGAGCCGTGCCGAGTCGTTTAGGTTCCATGCAGTGGAAAAGCAAAAGAGCCGTGCCGAGTCATTTAGGTTCCATGCAGTGGAAAATCAAAAGAGCCGTGCCGAGTCATTTAGGTTCCATGCAGTGGAAAATCAAAAGAGCCGTGCCGAGTCATTTAGGTTCCATGCAGTGGAAAAGCAAAAGAGCCGTGCCGAGTCGTTTAGGTTCCATGCAGTGGAAAAGCAAAAGAGCCGTGCCGAGTCGTTTAGGTTCCATGCAGTGGAAAAGCAAAAGAGCCGTGCCGAGTCGTTTAGGTTCCATGCAGTGGAAAAGCAAAAGAGCCGTGCCGAGTCGTTTAGGTTCCATGCAGTGGAAAAGCAAAAGAGCCGTGCCGAGTCGTGTAGGTTCCATGCAGTGGAAAGCAAAAGAGCCGTGCCGAGTCGTGTAGGTTCCATGCAGTGGAAAGCAAAAGAGCCGTGCCGAGTCGTTTAGGTTCCATGCAGTGGAAAGCAAAAGAGCCGTGACGAGTCGTTTAGGTTCCATGCAGTGGAAAGCAAAAGAGCCGTGCCGAGTCGTTTAGGTTCCATGCAGTGGAAAGCAAAAGAGCCGTGCCGAGTCGTTTAGGTTCCATGCAGTAGAAAAGCAAAAGAGCCGTGCTGAGTCGTTTAGGTTCCATGCAGTAGAAAAGCAAAAGAGCCGTGCCGAGTCGTTTAGGTTCCATGCAGTGGAAAGCAAAAGAGCCGTGCCGAGTCGTTTAGGTTCCATGCAGTGGAAAGCAAAAGAGCCGTGCCGAGTCGTGTAGGTTCCATGCAGTGGAAAGCAAAAGAGCCGTGCCGAGTCGTGTAGGTTCCATGCAGTGGAAAGCAAAAGAGCCGTGCCGAGTCGTTTAGGTTCCATGCAGTGGAAAGCAAAAGAGCCGTGCCGAGTCGTTTAGGTTCCATGCAGTGGAAAGCAAAAGAGCCGTGCCGAGTCGTTTAGGTTCCATGCAGTGGAAAGCAAAAGAGCCGTGCCGAGTCGTTTAGGTTCCATGCAGTAGAAAAGCAAAAGAGCCGTGCCGAGTCGTTTAGGTTCCATGCAGTAGAAAAGCAAAAGAGCCGTGCCGAGTCGTTTAGGTTCCATGCAGTGGAAAGCAAAAGAGCCGTGCCGAGTCGTTTAGGTTCCATGCAGTGGAAAGCAAAAGAGCCGTGCCGAGTCGTTTAGGTTCCATGCAGTGGAAAGCAAAAGAGCTGTGCCGAGTCGTTTAGGTTCCATGCAGTGGAAAGCAAAAGAGCCGTGCCGAGTCATTTAGGTTCCATGCAGTGGAAAGCAAAAGAGCCGTGCCGAGTCATTTAGGTTCCATGCAGTGGAAAAGCAAAAGAGCCTTGCCGTGTATGTGTGTAGTGAGATCATTTGGCTGATGTCGGTTGATTAGTTCTGGATCACAGACACCACTCCAGCTCTTCCCAAATGTACTAAACGGCTCCATTAGTCCAGAGAACCCCTGTAGTCTAAAGCAACACTAGGCAATACTTTTACCTTAAAATTGCAGCTTCAAAATGATTGTGATTCTGTAATGACTCCAGAGAATGTCTAGAGAAACTGCAGTGCACAGTGGGATATTGTCTGCCTCAGGTGCAGTCTCACAGCAGGAAATGTAACATGCTTTAGGTGTGGGGGTGGAGCCTGTGCTGCGTGCAGGAGAAACATCCTGGAATATTTCCCTTGCCGGTCTCACATGCGTTGACTCATACTCGTGTCTTTACCAGTGCGTGAGGAGGATAAAGTCTGTGTAATGTCAGGGACGAACGTTGGGTGGTCACGTTCACACATACAGCTCCTCTGGGAAAACTCCGGAACATTTGTGGATTATCGTGCATGTGTGAAAGGGCCGTAAGATTAGCTGCTATCGAGGCAGTATAAGAATCATTTTCTTTTCCAGGTGCCCTTTAACTCTTTAAAACCTTTCAAAGTATTGAGACACACAACTTTTATTTTTTTCAACCTCGGTACCAATGTTATTTTCCTGTGCAACAAACACATTTAGCGCTACAAAACCTTTCGTTTTATTTTCGTGCTCTATCGCTTAACTCGTAAGATGATTAACTCGTAAGTCAAGTTTTCACTGTATATTCGTTAATGAACATTTATGACTTTCACATGATGTAAGTTTCGCAGCAGATCACTCGGTGGCTGAATGATGAAGTGTATTTGAATGTCGGAGAGAACCACAGCGCTGAAGGTAGAGTGACACATTACTTTATATAATGTACATAAAGGCCTTTTCTTGGTAGTGGCAGTGATAACTGAGGAAAACCACAAATTTTTACCACAAATATGCACCACTGACCACTGCTGTGGGTATGTGTGTTCACTAGCCCTAATCACTAGTGTGTGTGTGTGTGTTCCACTGGATATTTGTGATGTGTTCCAGAGTAGAAATCAGGTTATTTGTTGAATGCTTATTAATTAGAAAGTCCTGTTGGAGAGGAATGTGAAGGTGGGTTTGGGGCAGTGTGCTGCTGTGCTTAAAGAGGCATGAGAAAGGTCTTTGGCACTTTGGGGGTCTGTGGTATATTTTGTCATGCTTTGGAGCTTGGCAATACCTCCATGCCCACATTCCTTAGCCGGTTATGATTCATGTCTTTACATATTTCTCCGGATAAGAATAATACAGAGCATGGCCTTCTAGGTTTTAGAGGGGGAAAGGGTTTAAGAGTCAGTGCCATTATTCTGGAGGTTAAAATACCACTCTGGAAGACAATATTTCAGCCTGTGCTTTCTTTGGTTATTTAAATTAGTCTAAAAAGCTGATGTTTTGAAACTTGTGATGTACAGATGTAGAATTTTAAGCTGTTAAATATCCCTTAGTTCTGGCAGAAAAAGAGAAAAGCCACAGCTTGTTTTAGTTTCTGAAATTTCACTCTAAAATCTGTAGGTGAAGCTCCAGTGAGGTCAGGTTCTGATGTTGGATCATTAGTTCTGGATCACAAACACCACTGCAACTCATCCGAAACGTGGTGGATGGAGCTCCCACTCTACAGAGAAGCAGTTCCACGGCTGGGGCCCTGAGCAGGGTGATCTTAGGCTTAAAGAACAACTATAAAATACTTGTAAATGTGTGCATCTTCAGCGGGCTTCTTCCAGCAGTGATTAAGACGTATGTGCATTGCTCTAATCACAGAATGGATTTCTCTCTGTTGCAGAGGTCTTTTCCAGTTCATGTCAGAACCTGCAGTAAAAGTGTACGCTAGGGTGTAATCTTTATCTCTGGGGACAGTTTAGTTACTGTCCAATCCTGCTTAGAAAGCAGTGTGGTTTCCTCATAAGGAAGGGTCCGTATGTGCACTGCTGCTGATTAGCTAAGTGCCCACCATTTGTCCCAGTGTAATCTTTAATAATTTATGGTTTACAGACAAGCTGTTCAATATTTAACATTTTAAAGTGAATGAATATGCACACCATGGGCTATTTTTATCCAAAACCTATAACGGGTGTGTGTCTGTTGTATCCGATTTTATTCCTTAAATCTACCTTATTCTAGTTCACACCATTATTGACCACAGTGTGAATCAGTTTCACTTTCACTGTGTGTAGGATGGTGTTATTTTGATTATATTCAATGACCACAGTAATAAACCATTTGTTTACATTGATACACTTCCTGTGTATACAGTAATGCAGAGTTATAATACTATACCACATTGTTCCTTCACTGTCCCAAAGAACATAAAGTGCTGTGGGTGTAGAGCTGGACGATAAGCCCAAAATTTATATCACAATATATTTCCTATCATTCGTATTTCGTTGACACGATAAAATACCGATATTGGTATGAACAATTAAAAAGCCACAGAAAAACTGCCAAGAACTGAAAGCAACATGACACCACCATCAGACAACAACCTCTTGTCTTTGTCAATATTCATATTTTTAAACTCATTTTAAAATTGACAATCAGTCAGTGACAGACGCTGTAAATAATGTGTACTGAAGTACGGAAAGTGTGTTTAAAAGTCATATTGTTATTGAAACACTTTATATTGCGATATATATTGATACTGAATTATTGTTCAACCCTATTTGGGGTCTAATAAATATATAATTATATAAATCATTATATATAAATATATAATGATAAATACATATATCTGTGAGGAGTGTAGAGTGTTCTCTCTGTGTCTGCGTGGGTTTCCTCCGGGTGATTGTCTGTGCAGAGTTTGGTGTGTTCTCCCTGTGTTCACGTGGGTTTCCTCTGGGTGCTCCAGTTTCCTCCCACAGTCAGAAGTGTCTGTAGGTGTGTGTGTGAGTGAATGTGTGAGTGTGTGTCTCCCTGTGAAGTACTGGCACCCCCACCAGGGTGTGTTCCTGCCTTTCGGCCAGTGATTGCGGGTAGGCTCTGGGCCCTGAACTGGATAAGCGCATACAGATAACCAATGAATGAATGAATACTATCTCTGCCGAAAAAAAAAAACTCCACGTGTCTCTGTTTTTTTTGTAATTATTTGTTTACTACATCATTTCAACACAGCAGCTGTCCTCCATGCTGTGTGAAAATTTCATGATGAGTGGACCAATAGAAATACTCCATCGAAAGTTAAAGTTTTTTTCCTTCTAATAGAAAGTTACTTTTATGGATATACATTTTACTGCCCAAAGTATTCACACACCCATCCAAATCATTGAATTTAGGTGTTCCAATCATTTCCATGGCCACAGGTGTATAAAACTAAGCACCTAGACATGCAGACTGTCCTGACCTCAATCCGACCACCTTTGGGATGAATTAGGAACTATCAGGATTAATACTGTTGACCTCAAAAATGTCCCCCCAGCTGTTGGTTCGACCGGGACTGGTTTGTACTTTCTGACTTAACCACAGTACATTCAGGTGCCTCCGCTGCACAGCTTAATGTACTAATCTAAATTAACTGTATCTGCAAACATGTGGTCAACCCACAAACTAGCCATATTTGAGCCTCACACTGAACTGAACTGATAACGTAAACAGAAAAGTCCACAGTGTGTGGGTTGGTAGGCTTTAGATCTTCAAATGAATGTGCACATACACTGGTTGTGTTTTTTTATATTTGGTTATTTATTTTAATTATGTTACTCAAAAGCCAAAGTACATTGTATTTAATAGTTGTCTATACACAGTATGAGTACAGTCTATATATCAGGATCTGCAGATACGCAAACAGTGAAAATAATTGCTATTTTGCTCAATATCACTCTTCCAATAAACCGGTTGGGACCTAATACAAACTTTTTGGGCCAGGATCCAGCAAAGGACAAACAGACTGACCTGCTCCACCGTCCTTACTGTAACGACGTCTGCACTGAGGTCACTGCAATAAATGAGTCTACAATACACGCCTGGCCTCAGTCCAGAGAGTCATGAGCTGCCTTTCCGGGCACAGACTAAGGCCAGTCTGAGACTGCACTGTGCAGGGGGACTCCTCAATGAAAAGGCTCTTTACAGCATTACGGTAGTTGCCTTCCCTTTGTCTTTAAGTAGTTAAATTAAAGTGCAATGTTAAACCCAAACATTATGCTATGCCAGTGCAGACTGCTGAATCTATTTACAAAATAAAAGACCCTTAAAGTTTTCCTTCAGTGCAAAAAAACCATTCCCAATAAAGTGCCAGCCAATTTCCCTAACGTTGCCACAAAACAACATCAAAGAGTACAGTGCTTTGAATAATTCACTATTTATTGCTTTCAGACAAATCAGTCTTTCCTTGAAGGTCTTAAATCTGGGGTCAGACCAACTCTCAGTCTGGAAAACTCTGGCCAAATGAAGGCACAAGAGCAAATGACCGGAACTTGGACTTCAAATAACAAGTTCACGCGGAGAAACAAATCAGAGTGGCTCTGGGGCAAGGCCAGTTAAGAGAGTGAGATATGACCAATCCACTCCGAGTCGAGTGGCAGCTCTCTGATAAAGCAGTGGCCGTAATCCTCCAAGAGTAACCCTCGCAGAGCCAGAGAGAAGTTTGAGTAAGTTTCTTAAAGCAATACTGATCAGAACAGGCGTTCTCGACAAATCAAATGTGATGATTTGGCATTGTGCGTGATGATGAAGCATATTTTCAAGTGTGTAAGGCATTTTTTATGCTTTCATGATCATATATTAAAAACTTTGTTAAAGAAATTAATGAAGTATCAGGGCTTGCTTTTGTAGAGGAATGTCTTCAGTTTCTTAATAATGACGATGAAGATCAATACATATATGTATTTTCATTCATTCATTCATTATCTGTAACCATTATCCAATTCAGGGTCGCGGTGGGTCCAGAGCCTACCTGGAATCATTGGGCGCAAGGCGGGAATACATCCTGGAGGGGGCGCCAGTCCTTCACAGGGCAACACACACACACACACAATCACTCACACACCTACGGACACTTTTGAGTCACCAATCCACCTACCAACGTGTGTTTTTGGACTGTGGGAGGAAACCCACGCAGACCCAGGAAGAACACACCACACTCCTCACAGATAGTCACCCGGAGGAAACCCACGCAGACACAGAGAGAACACACCACACTCCTCACAGACATTCACCCGGAGGAAACCGACGCAGACACAGAGAGAACACACCACACTCCTCACAGACATTCACCCGGAGGAAACCGACGCAGACACAGAGAGAACACACCACACTCCTCACAGACAGTCACCCGGGGCTGTGTGACTGCAACACTACCTGCTGCACCACCGTGAATGAATATTACAAAATACATGCTGTACGTTTGTGATGTGGCGAGGCCTGTCCCATCACCAGTTCACTGACCCAAGGACTATGAAGTGTATATGTGAATGTACTTACCTGACTTTCCTGACCTGAAATAGAAATAGCAACCTCACTGAAAAGATGGAAAATTTTGAGGGCGGGGCTTTAGTTCTAAATGTTTCAAGGTTTCCCTGGGATGGGGATATTTTGGTTGTTCCCACGACTCTGTTTTGCAGAGGAGAACCCTTAGTGTTAGAGTAACCAGGTGGGGTAAATGTATAATAGTCCAAATCTGTTGTCTAGGTGTGTAAATATTGTAAAAATGTATTTTCTCTTTGTTTCAGTGTAGGGCAGTGTATTTTCCATTGTGTAAATAAACATCCACAAGCTGAGGATTCTTGTCAACATAGTGTCTCCAGAACAGAGAGCTCAGAGCAAACCTGAAAACAGAACAGTAACCACAGTGAAGAATACTGAGGTCAGCAGAAACGATGCCCATATATCGTACGATAGCCAGGACCCCACTTCAGTTTTCCATTAACAGTGGGATATTCCTGCAGCTTACAAACCTAAGAGCATATCATAAGTTTCACCAAAATGAACCCACAGCGTTTGCCCTTTATCGTGCCGATCTGGAGCGTTTCGGGTTTTGTAACGCCTTGCCTGTGGGCACATCACATGATCATGAGGCTCTGGTTCAGAGGAGACAGGAGTGGAACTTTGGTCATAAGATCGAGTTTAGTTTTTATACCAGCACTGTGCCTGCACTCAAGCTTCTTAACCACTTTTTGATATAAAAGCTTTATGAGGTGGCGCCTGATTTTGGGTCTCTGTGGTTTCTGGGAGAAAACAGGATGGGGTTTTTTTGAGGAAATCAGTCGTTGTTTGTTCGCTCTTGTGCTTTGTCGTAATTAAGAGAAGCGTGAAAAAGTTTTATACCTAGAGTGGGAGGTCTGTTTTAACAGGCTGAGGTTTTTTTTTTTAATAAACTGGCTGATGTGCGTAAGAGTGAGGCACCTGTCTCTCCCACACAGACACACACACATTGTACTGTTTACTTACCTTACCTCACACAGGCCTGAGCTTTCCATATTTACCTGAGATAAAGCATCCTATTCTCGTCACACTATAGCTGCCCATACTCCCAACTGCTATTCAGGGGGCTTCATAGAAACTGCTCTGTTTATATAGGGTTAGTTGCATAGAGTAAATTCTACATATTAAAAGTTTAATTATGAAAGGATATTAGTTTTGTGTCCTGTCCACACTGTCGTTAAAGAAAGGCTTTCACATTTTTTTCTGGTCATGTGACATGATTTTTAATATTAATATATATATATATTTTTTTTAATTGTGATAAATATTTTGATTATATTTGCACAAAATGTTAGGAATACAATGGAAAATCAGCAGGGTTCATATTTTAAATGTTTTTTTTTTTTAGTGCCGTGAACATGCACTTGTGTTTTTAGATGTTGATATAGGTCAAAGTTCACCTCCAGTCATCAAATTAACCCCTTTAAAGTCCTCTCTTTTCAGAATTACAGATGTAGAAGTAATATCCAGGAAATGTTCCCTCTTTTTAAGGGTGTTTTAGATGTGTCTCTTTACCTTTGCGTACTTTGTGAGTATCTGTGAATATTTAAATAGTCCATGCCTCTGTCTCCACCCACTCTTCCATCGCTCGAAAGCCCCTCCCTCCAACTTGAAGGGATTGATTCCTTAAATGTATGACATCAGAAACCCTGGCTGTCTGAGGCCCCCTATTTGAGTTATTGGAACGTAAATCTCAAAGCAGAAATTGTTTATATCGCTCATTATATGTCTTTAAATGAACTTCCTAACATTTTGACATGATTTAACAATGTATAGTTTAAAATACAGTATTAAAGGAGAACGTTTTAGCTTCATTTAGGAATCATATCTATTAGTGAGGACATGATTTTGCTAAAGTTACAATGAAGGAAGCCCTAATTTGAATAGGTTCAATCAAAAATATAGAATTATGTCACACTTTGGCACAAAATCTATTCAATGAGTCACAATCCTTTTCCTTTTTTGCTTAATGAACCTACACTGTGAAGTGCAGTTTGCGTTCAGGTTTACTGCGGCCATCTCCATAATTCAAAGCGTAAAAGGGTGCTTTTCCTTCGGCTGCCGTCTCTCTGCTGCTCTGATCCTGCTGTATGGGTGATCGTAGTTTAACGCTAGCCTAATGTTTTTCTGTGGCTGGAGCGTTTTCAGGGAGGGGATTTAATCGTATTGCTGTATATATGGATGAAGCTGGGCAGGGAGAGCCAGGGGCTGTGTCAGGGCTTTGTCAGAGAGGAGGACAAACGGCCACTCAATTAGCCTGATTGCCTGCTGCTGTGCGTCCGCAGGTTCTGGGATTACTCCAGGAGTCCGATGCGGCTGGACACGATGGAGCACCACTCAGAGTTTGTGTGTGGCCTGGATTTCAACCTGCACATCCCCAACCAGGTAATCTCACCACTCCGCATATTCCCCAACCAGGTAAACTCACCACTACACATAGTCTCCCACCGTGTAAACTCGCCAATACACATCGTCCCCAACCGTGTAAACTCACCACAACACATAGTGCCCAACCGTGTAAACTCACCAATACACATCGTCCCCAACCGTGTAAACTCACCAATACATATCGTCCCCAACCGTGTAAACTCACCAATACACATCGTCCCCAACCGTGTAAACTCACCAATACACATCGTCCCCAACCAGGTAAACTCACCATTATACATAGTCCCCAACCAGGTAAACTCACCACTACACATAGTCCCCAACCAGGTAAACTCACCAATACACATAGTCCCCAACCGTGTAAACTCACCAATACACATAGTCCCCAACCATGTAGACTCACCAATACACATAGTCCCCAACCATGTAGACTCACCAATACACATAGTCCCCAACCAGGTAAACTCACCAATACACATAGTCCCCAACCGTGTAAACTCACCAATACACATAGTCCCCAACCGTGTAAACTCACCACTATACTTAGTCCCCAACCAGGTAAACTCACCAATACACATCGTCCCCAACCGTGAAAACTCACCAATACACATCGTCCCCAACCGTGTAAACTCACCAATACACATAGTGCCCAACCGTGTAAACTCACCACTACACATCGTCCCCAACCGTGTAAACTCACCAATACACATAGTGCCTAACCGTGTAAACTCACCAATACACATCGTCCCCAACCGTGTAAACTCACCAATACACATCGTCCCCAACCATGTAAACTCACCAATACACATAGTGCCCAACCGTGTAAACTCACCACTACACATAGTGCCTAACCGTGTAAACTCACCAATACACATAGTGCCTAACCGTGTAAACTCACCAATACACATCGTCCCCAACCGTGTAAACTCACCAATACACATCGTCCCCAACCATGTAAACTCACCAATACACATCGTCCCCAACCGTGTAAACTCACCAATACACATAGTGCCTAACCGTGTAAACTCACCAATACACATCGCCCCCAACCGTGTAAACTCACCAATACACATCGTCCCCAACCATGTAAACTCACCAATACACATCGTCCCCAACCGTGTAAACTCACCAATACACATCGTCCCCAACCGTGTAAACTCACCAATACACATCGTCCCCAACCAGGTAAACTCACCACTATACATAGTCCCCAACCAGGTAAACTCACCACTACACATAGTCCCCAACCAGGTAAACTCACCAATACACATAGTGCCCAACCGTGTAAACTCACCACTACACATCGTCCCCAACCGTGTAAACTCACCAATACACATAGTGCCTAACCGTGTAAACTCACCAATACACATCGTCCCCAACCGTGTAAACTCACCAATACACATCGTCCCCAACCATGTAAACTCACCAATACACATCGTCCCCAACCGTGTAAACTCACCAATACACATAGTGCCCAACCGTGTAAACTCACCACTACACATCGTCCCCAACCGTGTAAACTCACCAATACACATAGTGCCTAACCGTGTAAACTCACCAATACACATCGTCCCCAACCGTGTAAACTCACCAATACACATCGTCCCCAACCGTGTAAACTCACCAATACACATCGTCCCCAACCAAGTAAATTCACCACTACACATAGTCCCCAACCATGTAAACTCACCACTACACATCGTCCCCAACTGGGATTTCAATTATATTAATGTAATACATAAGGCCTACTGTCCAGCTCCTGAAGGCCAAAGTGGGGTTGTGGCACTATTTCAGGAGAGGCATAGCAAGGCAAATGAATGAGAAACAAGATGCTAATTCCACAGTTTCAATAAGAAGTTGCAGTTTGTATAAATAAAAATATTTAAAATAAATTCCCCTGGAGGTTGGAAGCAAAAGACATGTATGTGCATGTCAACGTGGGCGTTCGGAATGTGCTCATCTGCAAAAGGGGGTCACTACAGAAACATTTTGGGAACCACTGGCCTAACGAATGAGAGGGCTGTGTCTACCTAGAAATTTTCATTGGGTATTTCAAACCTCTATAGCTCTAAAGTTTCCAACCTAAAAAAAATTTGAAACATGATTGTTACTACAGTGACACAGAGAGTTTAAAACAGCAGACCCGCTGGACTCAGAGGAACGCCCTGGGTCATATTAGACAACATCTGCTGGTCAAATACGCCCATGTTTGTCTAATTTCAGTTCAGTAGTGCACAGCCGTGATGTTGTGTGTTTTGATCATGGCCAGAGCCTGTTTTATTATTGAAAGCAAACAGCAATTAATTTTTAAGGCTTGCTTCAATGTTTCCATCATGCCATCTAGATCTGCCTTCTGAGTAATAATGGGGTCTAATCAGTGATTATGTGTGTGCTGTTCTGATTGGTGTTCCTGGAAAAGGCTGGTCATACACACACAGGTCTCATGATGTGTCTGGAGTGGGTTTGGCAGTGGGCAGAAACATAGAGGCCAAGGCGGAACAGTGTTTTGCTGATGCAGGTACTAGTTTGTGAGAAAAGAAAAGGCTACCAGTTTTAAAGACTCGACATTTCTGAAGATTACATAGAAAACTGAAAACACGTACCTACTCTCAAAACAAAGGAAAGCTAAAGGTGGAAACACAAAGCACTGAAAATGATATTAGATTTAATTGTTTTGTAGTTTTCTGATAACTGTAAATGTATGATTATGCCTTTACTCACTGGAATTTAAACCAGTTAAGGGAGGGTCTATGGTTTTTGTAGAGTATTCTATGGCTGTACCTTTGCAATATATTTCCTGGGTATTTTCATTCATTCATTCATTCATTCATTATCTGTAACCCTTATCCAGTTCAGGGTCGCGGTGGGTCCAGAGCCTACCTGGAATCATTGGGCGCAAGGCGGGAATACACTCTGGAGGGGGTGCCAGTCCTTCACAGGGCAACACACACACACACACATTCACTCACACCTATGGACACTTTTTGAGTCACCAATCCACCTACCAACGTGTGTTTTTGGACTGTGAGAGGAAACCGGAGCACCCGGAGTAAACCCACGCAGACACAGAGAGAACACACCACACTCCTCACAGACAGTCACCCGGAGGAAACCCACGCAGACACAGGGAGAACACACCACACTCCTCACAGACAGTCACTCGGAGGAAACCCACGCAGACACAGAGAGACCACACCACACTCCTCACAGACAGTCACTCGGAGGAAACCCACACAGGGAGAACACACCACACTCCTCACAGACAGTCACCCGGAGGAAACCCACACAGGGAGAACACACCACACTCCTCACAGACAGTCACCCGGAGGAAACCCACACAGGGAGAACACACCACAATCCTCACAGACAGTCACTCGGAGCAGGACTCAAACCCACAACCTCCAGGCCGCTGGAGCTGTGTGACTGCGACACTACCTGCTGCGCCACCGTGCCACCCTGGGTATTTTCGAATAGCTGAAAATCACTTATTAAAAGTAAACTGTAAGTTTTCTTATCTGGATTTTAGGTCCACAGGTCCACTCCAGCAGCAGAGGGTTAAGACTGTAATTAGCCTACATTGCGCAGACTGATCTATAGCTGGTACTCTGTATGCTTAGAATAGTAAAGTTGGTAAAATCATTCTAATCCAGCTTGCAGCAAGTCTTACAGTTATAACTTTCCCTTTTAGACATACACAAGTTGATGTCTGCACCCCCACCCTTTTATTTCTAAGGCTCACACCAGCTCACATTAAACTGATGAACGGAAAACCAAGGGTCAGAACAGTCAGTCAATGAGCCGTCTTCCCGCTGACAGAGAGCAGCCGGAGTTCACACTCAGCTCCCTCTGGACAATCTGAGTGTGCACTTTGAGCACTGCACACACACACACACATACTCTCATCCCAGTCCTGCTTTGAAGCCTTTTCAGCACAACAGTGCACTCTCAATCACAGACCCATTCAAACCCAAAGAACAGTCCTCTGTAGAGCAGGAGTACGTTGGAACTACATTGACCTCGTTAGTCCATGTTTTCTGGCTGATCTGAGGAGTTCAAACTACAAAAAACTGAACAGAGAGATGAAAACTAATTGCATTATTAAACTCTTGAACCCTTATCTTTCATCAGGCTTATCATTTAATTACCAAAGTGCCTGTTTCATGTATTTGAATGTATTTTATACATACAAGGTCTACTTAAGATATTTTCCTAGTGTCAAAAACAGCCATAGTTCACTTTTCTTACCATGGCTTTAAAGCTGATTTTAATGTAAATAGCCTCTGTTCTTATTCACTGTCTGATATTGTTCCTCGTTCTAAAAGCAGTCCCGGCCCAATCAGCCCATCACCAGAAATGTTTGCATGAACAGTTGAAGTTAAATCTGTATACTGAATTCGGTATCCAAATATCTTGGATTTAGTGACATCACAACACCAGTGAAGAAAAAAGTCAGTAGTTTTTGCAGCTTAGATTGTGTATATAGATCAGAAAGAGAATACAGTGGTCCCTCGCTACTTCGCGGCCCGCTTTTCTCGCTGTTTCGCGTGTTTTCAATAAATATTAATGTAACATTATTAGTAGTAGATAATATTAGTAGTAGTAGTAGATAATTAATATGCGTATTTACTCAGCGGATGAATACACACCAAAAAACGAAAAGTAGGACTTACGTACTGGTGCTTGAAGCGCTACTTGCCGATGTGAGATTGTAAACATGATTGGTTGACTGATGGAAAGCGGCCAACCAGAGGATGGTGCTCTGTATCCCAGTCGTTCGCGCTCAGCTACCCCTCTCCGCTTTTCCATTTCACGTTAGCATCGGACTGTCGTGTGTGTGTAGTTTTAAATCTTAAAATAGTGTACAACTACCAAAATAATGTATACGTATTAAAATAAATATAGAGTCCCTACTTCGTGGATTTTTACTTACTTGAGGGATCACTGTAGTCATTCATTCATTCATTATCTGTAACCCTTATCCAGTTCAGGCTCGCGGTGGGTCCAGAGCCTACCTGGAATCATTGGGCGCAAGGCAGGAATACACCCTGGAGGGGGCGACAGTCCTTCACAGGGCAACACACACACATTCACTAACACACTCACACACACTCACACACACCTACGGACACTGAGTCCAACGTGTGTTTTTTTTTTTGACTGTGGGAGGAAACCGGAGCTCCTGAAGGTAACCCACGCAGTCACAGGGAGAACACACCACAATCCTCACAGACAGTCACCCGGAGGAAACCCACGCAGACACAGGGAGAACACACCACACTCCTCACAGACAGTCACCTGGAGGAAACCCACGCAGACACAGGGAGAACACACCACACTCCTCACAGACAGTCACCCAGAGGAAACCCACGCAGACACAGGGAGAACACACCACACTCCTCACAGACAGTCACCCGGAGGAAACCCACGCAGACACAGGGAGAACACACCACACACCTCACAGACAGTCACCCGGAGGAAACCCACGCAGACACAGAGAGACCACACCACACTCCTCACAGACAGTCACCCGGAGGAAACCCACGCAGACACAGGGAGAACACACCACACTCCTCACAGACAGTCACCCGGAGGAAACCCACGCAGACACAGAGAGAACACACCACACTCCTCACAGACAGTCACCCGGAGGAAACCCACGCAGACACAGGGAGAACACACCACACTCCTCACAGACAGTCACCTGGAGCAGGACTCGATCCCACAACCTCCAGGTCCCTGGAGCTGTGTGACTGCAACACTACCTGTTGTGCCACCGTGCCGCCCTGATGACTGTAGTACCTTTTGAAAAGTAATATGTAAGCTTTGAGATCGCACTTTAAGGGTTATACCTTTTACAGTGCATTGTTTAGGACGACCATTTGTTTATGTAAAAAACCATTTTGAAATACTGAGGTTGACCCACTCACTTACAATGGCCTAGTGTTGTTTTGTGGTGATTTATGAATATAAACCTCAGCCTTGGCACTTTTTGGAAGTTCTGGGCATAAACACCAACCTGTTCTGAGAAAATGAGCGACCAGCAAATCCTTTCCTTTCTAGAACAGATTAATGAAGACCTTTGCAACTTGAACGTGTTTAATGTCCTACATTTCAGCCAGGGTCAGTGATAGAGATTAAACTGTTAGAAGTCTGTAACTGTGGTGTAATAAAAGTCTAGAGTTTAAAGAGGAATTCCACTGATTTCTAATGTCTGTGTAAATCAGTAACTTTCAGCAGTGGTTTGATAAGAAACATTTCATTCTAGAGACACACACAGAGTCAGAATAGTTCACAGTAATGTTGATAGGAAGCAGATGTCTGAAAAGTTTACCCCATCTGTGTGCCCACTCAAATCCCCATGCCTCAGACATTGTTTTACAGTGTTTTGCAATAAGATTTTAGCTTAAAGTGTAGTTTTTAAGGCCATACTTGGCTCAGACGTACATGGAGTGTTCACAAAGAAAACATAAATCTGAATTTACCACTATTAGTATTACATATAGGGGCGGCAAGGTGGTGCAGTAGGTTGTGTCACACAGCTCCAGGGACCTGGAGGTTGTGGGTTTGATTCCTGCTCCGGGTGACTGTCTGTGAGGAGTGTGGTGTGTTCTCTCTGTGTCTGCGTGGGTTTCCTCCGGGTGACTGTCTGTGAGGAGTGTGGTGTGTTCTCCCTGTGTCTGCGTGGGTTTCCTCCGGGTGACTGTCTGTGAGGAGTGTGGTGTGTTCTCCCTGTGTCTGCGTGGGTTTCCTCCGGGTGACTGTCTGTGAGGAGTGTGGTGTGTTCTCCCTGTGTCTGCGTGGGTTTCCTCCGGGTGACTGTCTGTGAGGAGTGTGGTGTGTTCTCCCTGTGTCTGCGTGGGTTTCCTCCGGGTGACTGTCTGTGAGGAGTGTGGTGTGTTCTCCCTGTGTCTGCGTGGGTTTCCTCCGGGTGACTGTCTGTGAGGAGTGTGGTGTGTTCTCCCTGTGTCTGCGTGGGTTTCCTCCGGGTGCTCCGGTTTCCCCCCACAGTCCAAAAACACATTGGTAGGTGGATTGGTGACTCAAAAGTGTCCGTAGGTGTGTGTGTGTGAGAGAATGTGTGAGTGTGTGTGTGTTGCCCTGTGAAGGACTGGTGCCCATTGATTCCAGGTAGGTTCTGGACCCACCACGACCCTGAACTGGATAAGGGTTACAGACAATGAATGAATGAATATTACATATAACTACATGATGTGCAGGTTAACTGGTAAATAAATAGGACTAAATAAATGGGCTTCATTTGTGTTGTAGACATTGTTGCCCCTGGTTTGAATAAAGCACAGCCTGTACGTTTCTCTACAAGGTTCACATCAGACTGCTCTGGATGACTTAGTTTACATTTCAACCACTGGGTTATGCAGAAGTTGTGAGAAGTGAGTAGAATTCTCTTTGAAAAGTTCACCCATTCACATGTTGCAGGGAGTGGGGTTAGGATTGCAGCCCTTTGCAGTGGCTTAAGTTAGTCTTCTCTGCCCCTGAAACCAGAAAACAGCAAATATAAGCGTATAAAGAAAGTGCACGATTCTCATGCCAAATTACAGGATGAGGCTTGGAGATTACCCGTGTGTGTGTGTGTGTGTTCCTTCTTATTGTCGGTTCCACAGCTAAAACTGCAGCCATTGGCAGCGAGTGGATGGAGTGGGCTGTTCATTCCAGACAAGGGCATACAATGTGAAGGGCTTTTCCTGCTGCATTCCCTCTGCTCTCTGCCAAACACACACACACACACACACACTTCTCTAACAAACGTACCACACTTCTCTGCTTCCCATCCTCTGTTAATGCTGCTCTGCAGTATCTCCTTTACCCCCAGCACAGTCACATGCACACATTCTCCTACATATGGAGCTTATACCCACGTCCCCTTGTTCCTCCTGTTATTCTGCACATACAGGCTCTTCTATACATTAACATATCCTGTGCTGCCAACACGAGCAAGGGCTAATCCTCGCCACACTTCTGTCAGCACTGCAACAAACCTGCTCCCCTGGAAAGCTGTAGTTTTACGTTTTCCCTCTCATTACCTCATTCGTATTTCAGCTTGGGGCTGAACGATTCGTAGAGCCTGTACCCACCGATGGAAATGACCAGGTTTTATTAACATAAGCGTATTATTTTTGGCTGTTATTGTGTCAGTGTTATATACATTATATGGCCAAAGGTTTGCAGAAACTTTAAGGTGCGCACATTGTGAACTGTGTTCTCTGGACTGGTGGAGCTCTGTCGAATATCTTTGGCGTGATTCGGACTGGCATTTGTATTTGTTTGTTTAGTTTTATGTATTAGTTATTAAGCCTCCCGTGATCACACACACGTCTCGTGAAGGTGGAGGGTGGGCATGTGCTTCCTCCAAGACTCATGAGGCCAACCCACCATATGACTGAGACAACCCTGGGGATTAAATGTATGATCTCCCGAAGCACCTGGAGGAAACCCACGCAGACACAGAGAGAACACACCACACTCCTCACAGACAGTCACCCGGAGGAAACCCACGCAGACACAGGGAGAACACACCACACTCCTCACAGACAGTCACCCGGAGGAAACCCACACAGACACAGGGAGAACACACCACACTCCTCACAGACAGTCACCCGGAGGTGAACATATCTGAAAAATCAGCCTGAGAATGTGAACATAGCCAGACAGCCCATAAGGCAGAGAGATGAAGTTGAAGCTGGTGAAGATTTAGACTTGAAGCCTGCACAGTGCTAATAGGTCAGCTATTAGCTTCCAATAATCCTTAACAACATTAGCCCTGTAGCTCCAGCGTAGAACTAAAGAAGCAGAAATATCTTGCTCAGTTGACTACAATTGGGTTGAGGGGAATCGTCCGAAATAAATTTTATCACTGAACTGTTTCTATAACACACAGTCATCTCCCCGTGTAGTACCCAGAAGCCCCACTTGTCTGTAAAGCCTATTCCAGTGCTCTCTGTAGCCCTGTTTTATTCAGCCGTGTGATGGAACCCCTCACTGCTGATTGCACACTGCACTAAACAGTTGTTTACTGCTCTGGGTTCCTGTAGCCTCCACATTGTGTAATTATACCTAAGCCTTACCAGCTGCAGGCTATACATCACAAGATACAATGAGGCAGAGGCTGTATTCTTTAAAAGTCCCCCTCCAGTCATCAGTTTAACCGCTAAAATCTCATCTCTGTTCATCAGAGGCACTGATATAGAAGTTATTTCCAAGAAAAATATTTAAAAATTTTAATGGGCTTAGCTGTAACTCTAAGCCTTCGCCTTCATTCAGTAAACACTTATGTTTGAATATGTAGCCAGACTTCATTTCTACCTCCACCCACCCCTCTATCACTCACCTGCCACTCAGATCTGTACTGAAAGCACTGCCCAGCACGTTGACTCATAGTTTGTCTTCTAGAGCATAAACACCACCAGGCTTCGTACATAATTTTCACTGAAGGTGCGTGGGTTTCCTCCGGGTGACTGTCTGTGAGGAGTGTGGTGTGTTCTCCCTGTGTCTGCGTGGGTTTCCTCCGGGTGAATGTCTGTGAGGAGTGTGGTGTGTTCTCCCTGTGTCTGCGTGGGTTTTCTCCGGGTGACTGTCTGTGAGGAGTGTGGTGTGTTCTCCCTGTGTCTGCGTGGGTTTTCTCCGGGTGACTGTCTGTGAGGAGTGTGGTGTGTTCTCCCTGTGTCTGCGTGGATTTCCTCCAGGTACTCAGGTTTCCTCCCACAGTCCAAAAACACACGTTGGTAGGTGGATTGGCAACTCAAAAGTGACCGTAGGTGTGAATGTGTGAGTGTGTGTTGCCCTGTGAAGGACTGGCGCTCCCTCCATGGTGTATTCCCGCCTTGCGCCCAATGATTCCAGGTAGGCTCTGGACCCACCGCGACCCTGAACTGGATAAGGGTTACAGACAATGAATGGATGTTGGTAGCTTTTTATTTAATTAATTCCCATGTAAGTTATTTTCTTTAAATCATGTGCAAACACATCGTTTCATAAAAACATACTTGGATTTGACCACTCTGGGTGACATACAAACCCTTAATCTAAGAGTCTGATTCATGAAACATACAACAGTAGGGAAACAAGCAGATGTCTGAGCGCAGTTGATGAATCAGCTTCAGTGTGTTTGATCAAGCTCAACCTACCCCCTATTATTTACATATAATTTTCACAAGGAAAATTTTCTTTTTCATGCAGGACGCCCTCATTAATTTATTCTCAGTGCACTGCTCCACTACTGAACCTATTGTTATAATTATGACAGGAGAAAATAAACAGTGGAGTAAACAGAGCAAGCTGATTGTTTGAAAATGGTAGAGTGATGGTGTTAGTAAATTAACAAATGTAAACAATGTGTTATTCCAGTGGATTAGATGCAGTTGCCACACAGACTGTGGGGGGAGAGCTGTGAGGTGCCAGTCGTATAAAATAAAAGCACCATGTAATATGTCTATAAACGGAATGTAGAAGAGGTGGGTTTATATGAGGGCACATTGAAAAATAACTGCACCCACTGTAGCGCCATTTGCACAGGTTATTAGTGTCATTGTTCTTGGCTGTTTCTGTTTTTATTATTGTTATTAAAGTGAACATCTACGATGGTGGGGAGACACAGCTCTAAGCTCCATGTCTTTTAAGGTGGAACGGTGTTTGAGGGAGAAAAACACGGGAGATGCGCAGCTGAAATTTAACTCGTCTTTAAGTTTTTATTCGGCGTTTGAATTACCACAGGAGCTTGTTTGTAAATCGAGTTGTTGAGTTGAGTAAATGAATAAGGACCTTTCTTGTTGTTGTTTAAGGTCACAGTTAAATTCACTCATAATTTACAAGTCACAAGTCTAACTTGTAATGACAGATTAAAATAATTTTAGGAGTCTAGCCCAAGGGCTCCTATTCATAAAGTAGGGGATTTCCTCTCTGGGCGTTATTCACTTTACTGTCCATTTCTGTGAGTTCAAAAACATAGCACATAGAGTTATTCATCAAATACTTAATGGGTGACCAACTACTGGATGTTATGTCAGTATCAGTATTGTATCTTTTGCGGAAACATCTCGTCCCAGCTCAGTGTGTGAAGTATCACGACATACAGAACTTTCTGTTAGCAGTCAACCACCCATTCACACCCATTGGTTTGAGTCATTACTCTCATTATCATCACCTCTCTCTGCACGCCCCCCCCCCCCCCCCCGCCCCCTTCCACTTGCTGCAGTGGTCTCTCCGCTGTGTTGGGTCCCTCTTGCATAGTAAAGTAATTAATGGAAGCCGTTTTTCCCTTCAGTGGATGAGTCACGGGCCGGGAGCTTGGCAGCGGTGTATGGCGGCTCTGTTCTGTACTCAGGAATAATGAGCTCCCCTCCCTCCTCAGATGCAGCAGCAGTGAAACAGCCCCCAGCTATATTTCTTTTGTCTTAGATACACTGCCTTCACTGTATTATAGTGCATTATGGCTCAGCAAGGCGTCACACTCTTTATACACACTGCCAGTCCACCTGGATGCATTAACGGGCCTATTTTGTGAAGTGTACTTTTATAACATGGATTTATGTTTCAAAAAAGATTAATTCTGTCAACCACACTTTAGAACATCTGTAAGAACCGAAAAGACTTTTTGTTGTATCGTTACACTTATATAGCACCTTTCTAGACACCCAAGGACGCTTTACAATCCACACTGCTCAGAACACTCAATCCACACACACACTGGCGAGATGCGGCAGCCAAATACGCACAGCGTACTCTCGACCAGGAACGACCGTCCACCTGGAGGACGGCATCGGGCACTAGGATTTCACCCAGGACACAGCGCCAATCCATATCCGGGCTCACACTCATTCCCTCACACACCAGGACAGTTATCAGAGAAGCCAATTCACCTACCCTCCATGTTTTTGGAAACCCACGCAGACACAGGGAGAACACACCACACTCCTCACAGACAGTCACCCGGAGGAAACCCACGCAGACACAGGGAGAACACACCACACTCCTCACAGACAGTCACCCGGAGGAAACCCACGCAGACACAGAGAGAACACACCACACTCCTCACAGACAGTCACCCGGAGGAAACCGACGCAGACACAGGGAGAACACACCACACTCCTCACAGACAGTCACCCGGAGGAAACCCACGCAGACACAGGGAGAACATGGAAACTCCACCCAGATGAGACTTGAACCCAAGATCCCAGCGCTGGGAGGCTAACGTGCTCACCACTAAGCCCCCGTGCCGCCCGTTTTTTTTGTTAGTGCTTTAAAGCCAGGTATATGTGATTATACCACTGGTATTTCCAACCCTGCAGTGTGATTGACTGAGAGACGTGTCAGGAGTGACCATATTGCACGATAATATCATGCAGACCAAAGCTCTTCAGGTATTACTCTGCAAAATACACGTAGCCTAGCACTGACGCCAGCACTTTTCCAACAACGTGGATCTGTGTCCCAATTTTGAATGTTTCGGTGCCTTTCCACAAACATATATAGGTTCCAGAACCACAAAGATTAATCCCCTGCTGGAACCAAAGGATAGTAGGTTCTTCAGCACAAACCGTGATGATGTCCGTTGGCTAAAGACGGTCAAGAAAGAGCACTGAGATTAAAGAAGTGTGGCGCAGTGGATCCGTTCCCATCTTTCTGAACAGAAAACAAAAGAAAACCACAAGAATTTCAAGAATGTCAGCACAACACAGGGTTTTTTTATTTCACTTTTTTAATACACCACAAAAATACACTCAAGATTCGTGAGATATTTGCACTCAGCCACACCACTGCCAATATCTCACGTTATATGGAGACCCACGCTGACACAGGGGGAACACACCAAACTTGTTACAGACACATTGAATGCATTTGAAGCAAATAGACATCACCTTTTCTGTGTTTGATTTGTTATTTTGGTTCCTATTTCAATGAATGCTGGAAGAAATCTTCTCATCCACTTGTTATTTAATTAAACACCTCTGCTGCCACTACAAATCTAGAGTAGCACCAAGGACAAAGAAGAGGCTATTCATCGGCTCAACCGCTTATTAAACAGTGTGTTCCTATTTCTGGATAGAATTCAAAGAAAGAAGTCATTTCCTCTCATATTCATTATTCTTTGTGGCATTTTCATTGCTCTCTGCAACTGACGACATGAAACAAAGAGCTACTGAGAAGCTGTTGTGAAGCTGACCAGAGGCAGTGTACGGAGTTGTGTAAATATGCACTTTCCCTCGAAAATTCAACAGACTCTTTGAAGCTGCTTCAAAAGAAACAGCTCTAAGCAGTTGCAGGCTGTGTTTTCCTGAAGCGTAGACCTACCTGCAGTGTATCGAGGAGAACATCATTACAGTGTATTTCAGAGAAGCAGCAAATGTCCCTCGAAGAATACTGGCCTTTGTTCGCAGCGTGGAAACTCAGAACCCTTGAAAGTAGCGCTGGTAAAGTAACACTACATGTCAGAACATTTCTGTGAGGATTGGGTGGCATTAGTGAGGTCAGGATCTGATGGTGGACAATTCGTTCTGGATCAGAAACACCACTCCAACTCATGCCCAAGATAAAGCACAGAGCTCCATCACTCCACAGTTTCACTTCTCCACAGCCCAGTGCTGGGGGCTTTATTAACCCCTAGATTTAAGAAGAGACGCCAGACAAGCTGGTATCTACTAGATTTTTGATCTTCATGGCTATCCAAGACTGTCCACAGGTGTGAGTGTGTGAATGACTGGGTGAGTGTGTGAGTGACTGGGTGAGTGTGTGAAACTGTCCACAGGTGTGTGAGTGACTGGGTGTGTGTGAGTGACTGGGTGAGTGTGTGAAACTGTCCACAGGTGTGTGTGTGAGTGACTGGGTGAGTGTGTGACACTGTCCACAGGTGTGTGTGTGTGTGTGAGTGACTGGGTGAGTGTGTGAAACTGTCCACAGGTGTGAGTGTGTGAGTGACTGGGTGAGTGTGTGACACTGTCCACAGGTGTGAGTGTGTGAGTGACTGGGTGAGTGTGTGAAACTGTCCACAGGTGTGTGTGTGCGTGAGTGACTGGGTGAGTGTGTGAAACTGTCCACAGGTGTGAGTGTGTGTGTGACTGGGTGAGTGTGTGACACTGTTCACAGGTGTATGTGTGTGAGTGACTGGGTGAGTGTGTGAAACTGTCCACAGGTGTGAGTGTGTGAGTGACTGGGTGAGTGTGTGACACTGTCCACAGGTGTGAGTGTGTGAGTGACTGGGTGAGTGTGTGAAACTGTCCACAGGTGTGTGTGTGTGTGTGACTGGGTGAGTGTGTGACACTGTCCACAGGTGTGAGTGTGTGTGTGACTGGGTGAGTGTGTGACACTGTCCACAGGTGTGAGTGTGTGAGTGACTGGGCGAGTGTGTGAAACTGTCCACAGGTGTGAGTGTGTGAGTGACTTGGTGAGTGTGTGACACTGTCCACAGGTGTGAGTGTGTGTGTTACTGGGTGAGTGTGTGTGTTACTGGGTGAGTGTGTGAAACTGTCCACAGGTGTGTGTGTGCGTGAGTGACTGGGTGAGTGTGTGACACTGTCCACAGGTGTGAGTGTGTGTGTGACTGGGTGAGTGTGTGACACTGTCCACAGGTGTATGTGTGTGAGTGACTGGGTGAGTGTGTGAAACTGTACACAGGTGTGTGTGTGTGTGAGTGACTGGGTGAGTGTGTGAAACTGTCCACAGGTGTGTGTGTGTGTGAGTGACTGGGTGAGTGTGTGAAACTGTCCACAGGTGTGAGTGTGTGAGTGACTATGTGAGTGTGTGAGTGATTGGGTGAGTGTGTGACATTGTCCACAGGTGTGAGCGATTGGGTGAGTGTGTGAAACTGTCCACAGGTGTGAGTGTGTGAGTGACTGGGTGAGTGTGTGTGTTACTGGGTGAGTGTGTGACACTGTCCACAGGTGTGAGTGTGTGAGTGACTGGGTGAGTATGTGTGTTACTGGGTGAGTGTGTGTGTGACTGGGTGAGTGTGTGACACTGTCCACAGGTGTGAGTGTGTGAGTGACTGGGTGAGTGTGTGACACTGTCCACAGGTGTGTGTGTGCGTGAGTGACTGGGTGAGTGTGTGACACTGTCCACAGGTGTGAGTGTGTGTGTGACTGGGTGAGTGTGTGACACTGTCCACAGGTGTATGTGTGTGAGTGACTGGGTGAGTGTGTGAAACTGTACACAGGTGTGTGCGTGCGTGAGTGACTGGGTGAGTGTGTGACACTGTCCACAGGTGTGAGTGTGTGTGTGACTGGGTGAGTGTGTGACACTGTCCACAGGTGTGAGTGTGTGAGTGACTGGGTGAGTGTGTGACACTGTCCACAGGTGTGAGTGTGTGAGTGATTGGGTGAGTGTGTGAAACTGTCCACAAGTGTGTGTGTGTGTGTGTGTGTTACTGGGTGTGTGTGTGTGTGTGTGTTATTGTCTATTGATATTAATTTAAGACTTCCCTGCAGCTTTAATCTCATAAATAAAAGAGCTGTTGTGCTGTTGGTTTTTATTCCTGCAGGTGGTGGACTGTTCTTGGGATGAGACGATAAAGATCTACACCCCTCAGTGCCTGCCCGCTCTGCAGGAAGCTGCTGTGTAGAAAAGATCACACCACTGCAGTCGAGGAGGAAGATGACGGCTATTTTTTTAAAATTTATTTACCCATGTTATGACTAATCCCACCTCCTGTGGCAGAAATGGCTCAGTTCACAACCAGATAAGACCAGGAGGAGGATACGGGCAGGAGGACAGACGCTGGAGTCACTACCGTCTTCTTAACGGCACTTCTAAAGGGGGACCTGAGGGACGTAATGGAAATTAGGGCTGCAGCAATTACTTGATTGTGAAAAATGTTGGCACATTTGCGTCATACATTTCAAAATAAGCATTGGCTTATATCATCATGAGATTCCCTCCAAGGCTGAAAGTCCAAGAGAGCACAAATGGCCTCGCTTTCTCTGGATGGCACTTCCGACCCCATCAGTCAGCGTCGTGCTAGTCAGTGTGAGCATCTGTTAACCGTCGTAACAGATCTCTGCAGTTAGAGTCCTCCTCCGGGGCGTGTGCGGCTGTTCGCTGCAGTTCTGTTTACTGTGGTCCCCAAATAAGTGGCAACTGGCTTCTTAGTTTTAATATATGAGCTGTACTGGGGACTGGGAGTGAAGGGTACATTTTGAAACTTGGAAAACGTTCATATACGGCATCAAACACTTTCAGTTAAAAATGAAAATACATAAATTTAAAAACTACCACAAGGGGATTTGTAATAAGAGTCCTTAAAAAAATAAAAATCTCCTTCCCCAGTGCTACCTCAGCCCTCTGAGCCTGGGAGTTATAGGTGTTCTCTGAGTGGGTGACATGGTCCTATCTACCCCACATCACTCAGCACAGTGCCAGCCATGAGCAGATGTAACAGGACTGGATTTAGGACACTGCATGGTGCGTACTATACTCAACTCTACTCGCTGTTAAACCCCAGGCCCCAAAACGCAGCCTCTAATGGACATCTGCATGTCGTCATGAATGACAGGTCTCTCTGGGCTGTCAGCGCTCTGTAAGGTTTACAACGCCACGGCTTGGTCCCCAGTCGGCTCGCATGGTACCACGAGAGAACAAAGACTAAAAAATGTATAGTAATGTAGGTTCCTTGTAGTGGAAAAGTGTCATTAGCTAATGGTTGGAATTGGCAATCACTAAATTCATTCATTCACTCATTATCTGTAACCCTTATCCAGTTCAGGGTCGCGGTGGGTCCAGAGCCTACCTGGAATCATTGGGCGCAAAGTGGGAATATACACTGGAGGGGATGCCAGTCCTTCACAGGGCAACACAGACACACATTCACTCCTACGCTCACACCTACGGACACTTTTGAGTCGCCAATCCACCTACCAACATGTGTTTTTGGACTGTGGGAGGAAACCGGAGCACCCGGAGGAAACCCACATGGACACAGGGAGAACACACCACACTCCTCACAGACAGTCACCCGGAGGAAACCCACACAGACACAGGGAGAACACACCACACTCCTCACAGACAGTCACCCGGAGGAAACCCACACAGACACAGAGAGAACACACCACACTCCTCACAGACAGTCACCCGGAGGAAACCCACACAGACACAGAGAGAACACACCACACTCCTCACAGACAGTCACCCGGAGGAAACCCACACAGACACAGGGAGAACACACCACACTCCTCACAGACAGTCACCCGGAGGAAACCCACACAGACACAGGGAGAACACACCACACTCCCCACAGACAGTCACCCGGAGGAAACCCACATGGACACAGAGAGAACACACCACACTCCTCACAGACAGTCACCCGGAGGAAACCCACACAGACACAGGGAGAACACACCACACTCCTCACAGACAGTCACCCGGAGGAAACCCACACAGACACAGAGAGAACACACCACACTCCTCACAGACAGTCACCCGGAGGAAACCCACACAGACACAGGGAGAACACACCACACTCCTCACAGACAGTCACCCGGAGGAAACCCACACAGACACAGGGAGAACACACCACACTCCTCACAGACAGTCACCCGGAGGAAACCCACGCAGACACAGGGAGAACACACCACACTCCTCACAGACAGTCACCCGGAGGAAACCCACGCAGACACAGGGAGAACACACCACACTCCTCACAGACAGTCACCCGGAGCGGGAATCGAACCCACAACCTCCAGGCCCCTGGAGCTGTGTGACTGCGACACTAACCTGCTGCACTTTTGTTAAGTGAAAAACCGATGTATGAATGACTCAATGTAGGTTCCTATGATGCACGCTACTCCACAGCTAAAGAACTCTAAATGAGAGGCAACTAGTCTGGTAATCTAATCATTTTCAATCCTTTCATTCATTAAACAAAAACCTAAACAGTCCCAACATTCTGGATGGGCTCCAGACCCAACACAACTCCACCCTGAGCTGGATGAAGCAGTTACTGGAGATGAATGAACAAATGAACAAGACGTTGCAGCCCTAATGGAAGTCCTACCGCAGACGGCAGAGTGATCGGTCCTCCTACCGGAGATTAATCTACTTACCATTGTTCATTTACAACCCCATTCTAACATTTAAACCATGGATGAGCTGGGTTAGTTAGAGCAGGTCTGGATGGGATCTAGAGCTGTGGTCAGTGCTCCTTACGATCCACCTTCTGAAATATAATTTGTTGTGTGTGTAATCTGAAGATCAAGTGCCTTTGTTCGTTCATTCATTTATTTTCTGTCACTGCTTTATGCTAAAAGCAAATGGTTTGTTGAACAGAGGAGGATTTCTCAGCCACACAGATGAAGTGAGACCTAACCAACAGGGAAAGTTAAGTATGTTCCTATTAGACCATTCCCACTGTCTGTGTAACACTAGACATGAGAGTGCAGCAGTTCTGACATTTTAAAACACTGAGGTGTGAATATTTTTGACAAAATAAACTCCGCATAAGACCCACTGTTCCCTGAAACATCCTGGAAATTTGTGTAAACTACAGTCTGACTTTGTTCTAAGACAAACATTAAAAAGCACGTATTAGCCCTGAGTATTTCTGTCTGATGAGAATGTTACCTCTCCTTTTGACTTGTGTTTCTCCTCAAAGCTGGCTCTTGAGATTCTGGAGCAGTGATGAGCAGAAAGTGAGGTGATGGAAATCGTTAAGTCTTATGTGAGGGAGACAAGGGAGACAATGTTTGCCTCCAGTGGCTGGAGCTGTGAGATTAGAAGTGTGTGTTTTCAGGTTTAAACTGTCATCCAACCAAAACACGCAATCATTTTACATAGATCATTTTTAATTTTGCAAAATTCAATTATACAGCAGTAAATATGTGAATGGTGTAAATTTCACCCGGAGGAAACCCGCGCAGACACAGGGAGAACACACCACACTCCTCACAGACAGTCACCCGGAGGAAACCCACGCAGACACAGGGAGAACACACCACACTCCTCACAGACAGTCACCCGGAGGAAACCCACGCAGACACAGGGAGAACACACCGCACTCCTCACAGACAGTCACCCGGAGGAAACCCACGCAGACACAGGGAGAACACACCACACTCCTCACAGACAGTCACCCGGAGGAAACCCACGCAGACACAGGGAGAAC
>NC_089806.1:7366459-7368959 GCF_029633855.1 Hoplias malabaricus
GGTTAGCTCCAAACATTTCAAGAACGCTCTCCAAAGTTTTGGGAGTGCTCCCTGTGCCAGCAAAAGCTCCAGCCTTAACATTAACACAACTCCTTGTTTCTACACCTACTGTCCAGACTGTAGTTCATTTGTTGCTCTGCATACTTTGTTTGCCTTTTTTACCCTTTTCCTCAACACTCAGGACCCCCACAGAGCAGGTGTGATGTGGTGGTGGATCATTCTCAGCGCTGCAGTGACACTGACGTGGTGGTGGTGTGTGAGTGTGTGTTGTGCTGGTGTAGAGTGGATCAGACACAGCATTGCTGCTGGAGTTTTTAAACCCCTCAGTGTCTGGTCTGAGAACAGTCCACCGACCAAAAACATCCAGCCGACAGCGTCCTGTGTCACTGATGAAGGACTAGAGGACGAGCGACACACACTGTGCAGCGACAGATGAGCTACTGTCTCTGACTCTACATCTACAAGGTGGACCAACGAGGGAGGAGTGTCTCACAGAGTGGACAGAGAGTGGACACAGGGTTTAAAAACTCCAGCAGCACTGCTGTGTCTGATCCACTCTACACCAGCACAACACACACTAACACACCACCACCACGTCAGTGTCACTGCAGCGCTGAGAATGATCCACCACCACATCACACCTGCTCTGTGGGGGTCCTGAGCGCTGAGGAACGGGGATTAGTCTGTAATTGTAGAACTACAAAGTGTAGTTGGAGAATGGAGAGTGAGTGTAGAGACAAGGACGTAAGTTGAATGTTGAAGTGTTGAAGCTGGAACTGTATTTTGATTAATACCCGTTATTTCAGCAGAAATGTAGTCAAGGGCAGATGTCCACTTACTTTTGGCCATACACATACACTCTTCTTTTTTTTAAGGGGACATCTACTCTGTTAATTACTGCCTTAAAGATGGTTTTATGTTTTTTATGTTTGTTGTTTTCTGCATTTGACTCAAAAAAATAGCAAAAAAGCTGTGTTCAGGATCTTTATAACATTTGCTGAGATTCATACAGATGCCAAATAGGGGCCGTGAGTAACACTGGTGAGGTGGGACCAACCAGTGACGGCTGAACTGATGTTGGAAGCAGGAGAAAAGGCCGAGCGTAAAGGTCTGAGTCACTTTGAAAAGTGCCAAACTGTAATGGTCATAATGTTTTGGTCTGAACGTCTCTAAATACAGCAGGTCTTGTGGGATGTTCTTCTGTGAAGTGGTTAGCATCTGCCAAAAGTGGTCTGAGGAAGGACAACCAGTAGAAGGACACAGCCCTTTCACGCCAGCGGTATTCCTCAAGGCAGAGGCCCCACCTCGGAGCTTACAGGATTTATGGGGTCTGTTGCTAATGCAACGACACCCCTCAGAGCACCGGTGGAGTCCGTGCGTTGATGGGTCGAGGCTGAGTTGTGGGCACGAGGGGGACCTACGCGGTATTAGTGTTACAGGTGATTGGTGTATTTGGCAGATGCTCTTATCTTATAAGACTCTAGATTGTAGACTCTAGGTGAGTGTGTTGTTAGGAGTCTTGCACAAACACTGTTATTAGTGTAGTGTGGTGTAGTGTGGTAACTGAACCCTAGTCTGCTGTGTGGAGGTCATGGGACTTACCCACAACACTGCACTGACTGCGACAGCCCTATAGGCCTACACCCTCCCCCCACCCCCACCACCTGACTGATGCAGGTGTGTTACATTAACCCAACCAGAGCTGTTTCACTGGACACTCTCAGTGGACTGTTTGTGAAGGTATTCATATTTAACGTAGATGTAATGTATCTACAAATCTGTGTCTATATCAAGGCTACTCTCATTCCTTTATACAATTTAAAAAGCTAGGCCTGATCCCTGTCCTGGGAAACCAGCCCTAAGTGTGTTAAATTAACGCTGGGATTAAAGTCCTCTGGACTGGAAATTTGCCATAGCCACTAGGGCATCTACGGACTATACGTCCAACATATTAACCCTAGGTGGTCCATCGCTGAGCCGTCAAGGACTTTTTTTCAAAGTCATTTTTGATTTATTCGTTTTGTGTAATCACTTCATCTTCATTCTTTTTTCATCTTTAGGCAAAATGAAGACAAAGCTTTATATCAATATTTAACAGAAAATTTCAATGACTCAATATAATAAGGCGGTGTCTCTGTCACATAGCTCCAGAGTCCTGGGGTTGTGGGTTCAGTCCCCACCTCAGGTCACTGTCTGTGAGGAGTGCGGTGTGTTCTCCCTGTGTCAGTGTGGGGTTCCTCCTGGTGCTCCAGTTTCCCCCCACAGTCTAAACACATGTTGGTGGGTGGACTGGCTGTGACACACAGCTGTGAGTGAGTGAGTGAGTGAGTGAGTGAGTGAGTGAGTGAGTGAGTGAGGGACTAGGTAAGTGAGTGAGTGAGTAAGTGAGCGAGTGAGTGTGTAAAATTGTCCATGGGTTTGAGTGACAGAATGAATGTGTGAAACTGTCCACAGGTGTGGACAGGGTGAATGTGTGAAATTGTCTGTAGGTGAGAGACAG
>NC_089806.1:7373959-7376459 GCF_029633855.1 Hoplias malabaricus
CAGCCAGGGGCTAAAACACATCGGGTTATCCTTCATGTGGAAGTCAGTCCCATTAGAGCATGTGTTACCTCGGTTTGTTCTGATGAGAGCCTTCCATCCAAACAAACCCCACAGCACGACCACCTCCTGGGACCACGAGCGCTGCAATCCTTTTCAAAAGAAAACGGCAAAGATACTGTTAAGTGTTCTGTGTAAAGGGATGCCTTCGTGATTAAAGGAGCGCATATCTGAAATGTGAAAGCTCTCCAGCTTTTCTTTAAATCCCCCTCTTATCTGAACACACACACACACACACACACACACTGTGGATGTTCCTGTACCTGCAGGCTATGAGAAACAAGCACCAATCTCAGGCCCTGTCAGCATTCTAACTGAAGGAAAATCCATCCCAAAGTGCCTTTGTAAGACTTCAGTTTGGCTCTGTAAGAAAAAAAAAGTGATGGAACAAGAAAATCCTCAAACTGATAAAACACTAGAAACTCATTCTAAAAGCTGTAAAACCCACAGCGTAAATCAGCTCCAGTAGAGAGGAAAAAACGAAGAGCACGGACATACATCAGCCAAACAATACATTAAAGCTAGGGAAATGGGACCCAGCCACGTATAGCTTTTTAGACACAGGCTTTAGCTTCGTCCTGTTATTACAGATAATAACTGTACGGCACGGTGGCGCAGCAGGTAGGTGTCGCAGTCACACAGCTCCAGGGGTCTGGAGGTTGTGGGTTCGATTCCCGCTCGAGGTGTGTGGTGTGTTCTCTCTGTGTCCGCGTGGGTTTCCTCCGGGTGACTGTCTGTGAGGAGTGTGGTGTGTTCTCTCTGTGTCCGCGTGGGTTTCCTCCGGGTGACTGTCTGTGAGGAGTGTGGTGTGTTCTCCCTGTGTCTGTGTGGGTTTCCTCCGGGTGACTGTCTGTGAGGAGTGTGGTGTGTTCTCTCTGTGTCTGCGTGGGTTTCCTCCGGGTGACTGTCTGTGAGGAGTGTGGTGTGTTCTCCCTGTGTCTGCGTGGGTTTCCTCCGGGTGACTGTCTGTGAGGAGTGTGGTGTGTTCTCCCTGTGTCTGCGTGGGTTTCCTCCGGGTGACTGTCTGTGAGGAGTGTAGTGTGTTCTCTCTGTGTCTGCGTGGGTTTCCTCCGGGTGACTGTCTGTGAGGAGTGTGGTGTGTTCTCCCTGTGTCTGCGTGGGTTTCCTCCGGGTGCTCTGGTTTCCTCCCACAGTCCAAAAACACACGTTGGTAGGTGGATTGGTGACTTAAAAGTGTCCGTAGGTGTGAATGTGTGAGTGTGTGTGTGTTGCCCTGTGAAGGACTGGCGCCCCCTCCAGGGTGTATTCCCGCCTTGCGCCCAATGGTTCCAGGTAGGCTCTGGACCCACCGCGACCCTGAACTGGATAAGGGTTACAGATAATGAATGAATGAATGAACTGTGTGGCAAACAGAGTCGAACCGCGTCAGTGAGTCTGTTTCACTCTACTGCAGGGGTAACGTAACTGTGTGAGGATCAGGGCATGCAGTTAGTAAAATGTTAAACTGGTGACTGTAGGCGTCTATTAGTTATTAGTTACAATAGCCTCTAAACCCTGGACAGCAAACATGTCGACCTCGTTTGGGCCTAACCATCATTTTAATGGTATCTTCACACTTGATGCTTCACATAATTTCTCAGCGGATCCTGGATGAAGGGAAATGCTGATACAAGTGCGTCCCCAGTATTCACCCGTCTCCATAACAGTCCCTTTCCGAATGTGGAGCTTTATCAGCTAAAAGGTTTCAGTGTCACCACTGTCATATTTCATTTCCAGTTTGACCTCACAGCTGGCTCTGAACCAGCTCCGGCAAACACCTGGAGCCTTTGTTACCGTCCAGAGATGGTTTATATATTTAAAGAAAAAACTGTATAAAAGCATTTCTGAAAGGATCATTTAACCACACACAATAAGGCAAAAGCCCTTGAAGCCAAACACATAAAAGTTTAATGAAATGAAAAGAAGCCTTTCATTCACAAAACAAGGCCTAACACTTTCTGGAGTTTCATGGCCCACGGAGATCATTTGAATTGTTGGAGGGTGTGTTAAGAACGACACTCTCTCTGCCATTTAACGAGAATCCTGTTACAAAGAGGCTTTTTGGGACCGTGATCTGCTCTCCAGTGTCTCATACTGCTAATGGCACTCTGCGCTGGAGCGTTCGTTCTGCCTTCACTACCCCATTAATGCCGAAGTGACTTGAATGCCCATGTGAACAAATTACATTGTGGCTCTTCTGTAGGTTCACACATATGTTTCCTTTTTTTTCCCTGAGGGAGAGCAGGGAGGAGTATCTGAGGCTGTGATACTCACCACTTTGTTAATATTGGAAATGAACATCAACGGGTGTTCTCCCTGTGTCCGTGTGGGTTTCCTCCGGGTGACTGTTTGTGAGGAGTGTTGTGTGTTCTCTCTGTGTCTGCGTGGGTTTCCTCCGGGTGACTGTCTGTGAGGAGTGTGGTGTGTTCTCTCTGTGTCTGCG